>NC_139656.1:34090243-34097743 GCF_951799395.1 Argentina silus | reverse complement strand
GGAAAAAGGTATTATGGACAGATAAGATGAATATTATCATGGACCAGAGTTATTGCAAAATGAAAGTTTTGAGAAAAAATAATCTGGCCAAGATTTACAGCATGTCACCTCATCTGTGAAACATGCTGGAGGGGGGGGTCATGGTTTGGGCATGTATAGCTGCCACTAGAACTTGCTAACTTGTCTTAATTGATGATTGTAACTGTTGACTGCAGCAGCAGAATGTATTCTGAAGTGTACAGAAATGTCTTGTTTACTCAACTGCAAGCAAATGCCTCTAAATTCATTGGATGGTGCTTCATCATACAGTAAAACAATGCCCCAAATCATACTGCCATAGCAACTGGGGAATTCCTCAGGCCAAAAAGTGGAAAGGTCTTTACTGGCCAAGTCAATCTTCAGATTTAAATTCAATTGAACATTTATTTCATTTCCTGATGATAAGATTTTAAGCAAAAATACAACTGAAGATAGCTGCAGTCCAGGCCTGGCAGAGCATCACCAGAGAAGATACCCAGCGTCTGGTGGGGTCAATGGGTCACAGACTTCAGGCAGTCATTGCATGCAAAGGATTGTTGACCAAATAGTAAACATGAGTGCTTAATTTGGACATTTGATGAGTCTGTCCCCTTTCTTTTGGGTACCCTGAAACAGGGGAACTATGCATAACAAGTGTTGCAATTTCTGAATGATGAAACCAATATGTACACAAATACCATCAAATAAAAGCTGAGAATCTCTACTTTAACCTAACAGTCATTGGTTGATTTCAAATCCAAACTTTTGGAGTGTAGAGCCAAAAGAATACAAAATGCTTCATTGTCCCGTTACTTATACAGGGCACTGTAGTAAATCTTATGAAACTATTAATTGCATGATGTAATATTCCATTATGTCTACTGTCTATTTCACAAAATATCAGTGAACTGATTAGCAGCAGTAGCAGTGATTATACAGTATCTTTGATACAAAAGGAAACAGTGTTCTACTCACCTGTCAACGTGAGACTCATCACCAGAATCACACTGGTTGTTCTCAACAGCCACATGGTGCCAAACTGCAACACCTCCAATCACAACACCACCTGTCTCTTCTGGGGAGGGAATCACTCTGCTTCAGACAGGCAATAGCAAGGGCAACCATCAACCAACCAGCACACAACCATCAACCAACCATCACACAACCATCAACCAGCCATCACACAACCATCACAAACCATCACACAACCATCATATCAGTACTCCTATAAACTGTACATACTGCATCCACACAAACTGCTCCTACTCCATACCACTGCTCTTCTGTACATATCTGTCTATACTGTTCATAATCTGTCTATACTGTTCATATTGCACATATCCCTATATTTTCTTTAATACTACTGTTAATACACTGCACATATCTGTACATACCTGTTTATACTGTATTCCATATTTATTCTGCTATTACCCTAATGTTACTGTTAATACATACATACTGCTAGACTGCATTGCCTATACAGCTCATACGCTGCTACACTGTTCATACTGCATCCTATTTATTTATTCTGCTTATAATGCTACTGCTAATTCATATACTGCACTACTTATACTATACTGCACTACTATACTGCACTACTAGACTGCTCATATACTGCACTACCTGTATATACTGCTCACACTGCACTTTCTGCTTTTTTGCACTTCTGGTTAGACGCTAACTGCATTTCGTTGTCTCTGTACTTGTACTCTGCACAATGACAATAAAGTTGAATCTAATCTAATCTAATCTAATATAAGCATCATAACACAACCATCACACAACCATCATATAACCAACCTCCACGTCATCCCGTCACTCTGTCATTGGTCACTCAACAGGTGTAACAAACTATCATTATGTGACCTTCATCATTCTAGAATGTCATTTTAACCAATCAACAGTGTACAGTACCTCATACAGCATACCTCTACAGAATACACACCTTCTACAGCCTCCCTCTACAGGGGACTAATGAAGTCATATTTAATTTAATTAAATAACACAGACCTTCTCCAGCGCCTCTCTCCAGAATGATACTGACCAGCGAGTCACGATACAAGTACCAGGAAGAGCAGAAACATCAACTATATCAGGGGTGAAAAGCAGAAGAATGGGTGAGACAGGCTTGTCTGTGGTGATGCTGCTGACTTCCTGCCCTCTGTCCTCTCACCACAAGAATATTAATATAACAGGATGTTCTAGAGATGTGTTGTCCTCTCGAGATCTCATATACTCTTCTGTCATTAGAGGGTTTAACTGGTGATGTTAGAGCTATTTATTAAACAAGAAAATGGTGAAAAGTATTGAAGAAATTGTTAATATAAATAGAAACACAATGTTGTTGAAATGTTGGTATCCATTCCTTCGTTATTGCTCCCCCTAGTGGCCACCTGTGAGGTGACCTTTGTGATGAGCCCCAGTGCATCGTTAACCTGGGGGTCAACCTGGACATGGTGTCTGGCCAGTCATCATCTAGATCAGGAGTGTGGAGGAGGTGTTAGCAGCGTCCTCTCCAATAGACTGGATTAGGTACCGAACAGTAGCATCATCTCAATTACACACCAT
The DNA here is from genome assembly GCF_951799395.1 of Argentina silus. Classification (NCBI taxonomy): domain Eukaryota; kingdom Metazoa; phylum Chordata; class Actinopteri; order Argentiniformes; family Argentinidae; genus Argentina; species Argentina silus. The sequence goes on along the minus strand of NC_139656.1, from coordinate 34,095,157 downwards.
ACATGACATTTACATGACATTTACGTTCATGGCATTTAGCAGACGCCTTTATCGAAAGCGACTTACAACAAATACATACAAGTGAATCATCTATCCAACAATCATCATAAGACAAAGTAATTAATGCTCACACCAGGGGCCATTGGCAGTCGTAAAGCCACTAGGCTATTTTTTTATTTTATTTTATTTTTTTAAATATATTTTATTAGCAGGGGGTAGCTGGGGAGAAGAGGTCTCGGGGTTGGGGTTAGGGTTAGTACAGGGGGGGTAGTGAGGGTGAAGTGGTCTTTAGGAGGGACTGTTAAGATGTAGCTTGAAGAGATCGGTCTTCAATCTACGGTGGAAGATCAGTAGTGACTCTGCAGTCCTGACAGCAGTGTGAAGCTCGTTGCACCAGCGGGGCGCCAGGACAGTGAAAAGCCGTGACCGAGTAGCGCGGCCGCTGCATCCACGTAGAGGCGGCGGTGCCAGGCGGTGCCAGGCGGGCAGCCGAGGTGGAGGAGCGGAGTGATCGGGCAGGGGTTAGGGTTAGTACAGGGGTTAGGGTTAGTACAGGGGGGGGTTGGGGTCTGACCATTGCTTGCAAGTAGGGAGGGGCTGTTCCCTTTGCCGCCCGGTAGGCGAGCACCAGGGTCTTGAATCTGATGCGAGCTGCTACCGGGAGCTAGTGGAGGGTGCGGAGGAGGGGGGTGACATGGGAGAATTTGGGGAGATTGAACAGCAGACGAGCGGCAGCGTTCTGGATGAGCTGCAGAAGCCTTTAGTTCTGCGAGACGTAAGAATATATAAATCTGTCCATTTGAAGTTGAGGGTCAAACATTTCCTTTTATATTAGTGTTGTTATTGGTTACTATAGTAACCGGAAGAGACACAAACTTGGTCAACTGTGTATGTGACATTTCTAACTGCATGTAGTGGTTTTAACACCTCCTCCCTCTCTCTTCTCTCTCCTCCCCCTCTATTCTCTCTCCTCCCTCTCTCTTCTCTCCTCCCCCTCTCTTCTCTCTTCTCTCTTCTCTCTCCTCCCCCTCTCTTCTCTCTCTCTCTCTCTTCTCTCTCCTCCCCCTCTCTTCTCTCTCTCTCTCTCTTCTCACTCCTCCCTCTCTCCTCTCTCCTCTCTCTCTCTTCTCTCTCCTCCCTCTCTCTTCTCTCCTCCCCTTCTCTTCTCTCTTCTCTCTCTCTCTCTTCTCTCTCTCTCTCTCTCTCTCTCTTCTCTCTCCCCTCTCTCTTCTCTCTCCTCCCTCTCTCTTCTCTCCTCTCTCTCTTCTCTCTCCTTCCTCTCTCTCTCTCCTCTCTCTCTCTTCTCTCTCTCTCTTCTCTCTCCGCCCTCTTTCTCTCTCCTCTCTTCTCTCTCTCTCTTCTCTCTTCTCTCTCTCTCTCTCTTCTCTCTCCTCTCTTCACTCTCCTCTCTTCTCTCTCCTCTCTCTCTCTTCTCTCTCCTCTCTCTCTCTTCTCTCTCCTCTCTTCTCTAGCTTCCTGTGTTCAGCCCCTCAGATGAGTGACATGATGTTATCAGACCTCAGAGCCACCAGAGGCATTGCTCCAATCAGACACTGTGTTTACATATGTAGTTATAGAGGTTTCTCTGTGTTGATACATATGTAGTTATAGAGGTTTCTCTGTGTTTACATATGTAGTTATAGAGGTTTCTCTGTGTTGATACATATGTAGTTATAGAGGAGGTTTCTCTGTGTTGATACATATGTAGTTATAGAGGTTTCTCTGTGTTGATACATATGTAGTTATAGAGGTTTCTCTGTGTTGATACATATGTAGTTATAGAGGAGGTTTCTCTGTGTTGATATATATGTAGTTATAGAGGTTTCTCTGTGTTGATACATATGTAGTTATAGAGGTTTCTCTGTGTTGATACATATGTAGTTATAGAGGAGGTTTCTCTGTGATTATGGACTATTTCATCATCATATTCTACTCTGTCACATGCAAGGAAAGAATGTACAACTTTGAAGAATACTTTACTGTATTATTCTACAAGATTCCATGACAAGAGTGGGATTTGTTAGCTTTAATGATTAAAATTGAAATTATTATAAATGTTCCATTGTTAGGAAATAAACAAAATTACAATTGTAACAGAGTACAGTGAAACAGAATGAATAATAAAACCATACAGTATGGATAAAACATGCATAGCACAACATACTAACATCAGGGGAGGCTGGTGGAACGTGTTGGATACCATTCCTCATTACAGCCTATGCATTACAATGAGCCCGTCCTCCGATTTCTGCCTCCACCAGCCTCCACTGACTAACATACATTTGTTTTTATATTAAGTCTTTATAACAATAAGTGGAGCAATAACTGTCAATAAGTAACAATACAGTGAAATGCACGAGACCACTGAAATAACTTCATTTATATCAGAATAATTAAAAAGCAATAATCACAGGGCAATAATACAGGAAAAAACACATGAGACCACTGATCACAGTGTTCAGGTTATTCACCACAAGGGGGCGTAAGTGTAACAGAGGCAGTCTTGTGGCGTGCAGGACACCCAGGTTCAATACCGGTGGCTCATATATGTTCAGGACAGGTTTGAGGCCTGGCAACAGTGGACAAGGCTACATTACTGTACACAATTCAGAGTTGGCATCAGTTGAATTTCAATTAAAGCAAGTTGAACATTTTAATTACAATTAAATTATTTCAAATCGTGCATGTAGGTTAAATTTACCAATAATCTGAGAAAGATAACATTTTAAAATAATTCATTTTTCCATTAATTTTGACAACTTAATATCAACTCCTGAAGTGACTGAACTGAAATGGAATTGAGCCCAACCCTGGCAGAGTTATGGACAGATTACAGATTCCCTCAATCCTTTTCCTGCTGTACATTGTGTACTATATCTTACAACTACAGAATCACAGACATTATAGTTGTTCAGGTGAAGTGGTTATGCAACGTCCTAGAGGTTGACTTCCTGTTCAATCACTCTGGTTTCCTGTCTGGCTGAGATGGCCCTGCCCCGCCCTGTGACATCATCGTACACCTGGCTTCTACCCTCCTGGAAGACGGTAAAAGACACAGTCAAACGAGAAGTTGAGACTGGGACCAGGCTAAAACACAGATCTGGGACCAGGCTAAAACACAGATCTGGGACCAGGCTAAAACACAGATCTGGGACCAGGCTAAAACACATACAGATCTGGGACCAGACTAAAACACATACAGATCTGGGACCAGGCTAAAACACATACAGTTCTGGGACCAGGCTAAAACACAGATCTGGGACCAGGCTAAAACACATACAGATCTGGGACCAGGCTAAAACACAGATCTGGGACCAGGCTAAAACCCATACAGATTTGTGACCAGTCTAAACACATACAGATCTGGGACCAGGCTAAAACACATACAGATCTGGGACCAGGCTAAAACACAGATCTGGGACCAGGCAAAAACCCATACAGATCTGGGACCAGTCTAAAACACATACAGATCTGGGACCAGGCTAAAACACATACAGATCTGGGACCAGTCTAAAACACATACAGATCTGGGACCAGGCTAAAACACATACAGATCTGGGACCAGGCTAAAACACATACAGATCTGGGACCAGGCTAAAACACATACAGATCTGGGACCAGGCTAAAACACATACAGATCTGGGACCAGGCTAAAACACATACAGATCTGGGACCAGTCTAAAACACATACAGATCTGGGACCAGGCTAAAACACATACAGATCTGGGACCAGGCTAAAACACATACAGATCTGGGACCAGGCTAAAACACATACAGATCTGGGACCAGGCTAAATGAGCTCTTCTCACCTGTCTGTCTTCAACAGTCCCTCGTCTCTTCCTGTCAAAACAAAACAACAGACACTGAAGAAGAGAAGAACCACCAACTCATGTTTAACCCTCTGAGAGGTCTTACAGAAGCCTGATCCTGGTTCACATCAGACAACACACAGGTACAATATTACAATTTAATGTTGGATTAATTGCTGAGTCCAGTCTCTTTTAAAAGTTAGGTTACTTTGGGCTCTGTGTGTGTTAGGGTTAGGATTAGGGTGGGCTCTGTGTGTGTTAGGGTTAGAATTAAGGTTAGGGTTAAGTGGAAATATCACTTTCAGCATCAGATAAAAGTGATCAAAGCACACACTGTCTCAGACTCTTACCACAGCCAGACCAGCACCAGAGGAAACATCAGCACCATGAAGGCCTTGACTCCCAGGCCAACACGGATGATGACGAGATCAACTGAATAAAGACAGACAGAGACATTGAACTGCTTGTACTGCATACTGGGAATAACATTTATTACTATTATTATTATTATTATTATTATTATTATTATTAAGGTTATTAATAATATAACTATAATGACCTGTGGTCAGTCCAAGCTGTATGTCCACAGCAGTAGAGTTTCTCGCCCCCACTGAGTTTCTGGACTCACAGAAGTACTGTCCAGTGTGGGCGTGGCTTAGAGAGGTCAGCCTCAGCACCTGTCCTAGCCCCGCCTCTGAGGTGTTGGCTCCTCCCCTCGTCCTGAACCAGGTGTATCTCTCTACTGCAGGGTTGGCATGGCAACTGCAGGTCAGGTAGACATTGCTGCCCTCTGCCAGGGCACCAGAGGGACTGACCTCCACAGAGACCCTCGCTGGGACGTCTACAGGAAACAGATGACATCATAACTACACTTTACAGGAAGACTTTGTCAACCTTTATGTCACCTGGAGTTCTCTTGAGGTTGAGAAACTATTTTAGAGAGAGATCAGCAACAAGATAACAAGAGGAAACTGCACTGTCATTCCTTCATTAACAGCCATGTCATCTACGGTCTCACAAACACGGGGATGAAAGACATTGAGATATCTAGAAGAAGAAATTAACTTGAACTTGAGATATCTAACCAGTGTCTCTTGCTAAACTA
>NC_139656.1:34067743-34085243 GCF_951799395.1 Argentina silus | reverse complement strand
TAAAATGCACCTGAACCCCACTGGGCCCCTGCTACCCCTGGTCATCTCTCTACAGCCGTAATGTCTAACAATCATACAAATAATTTCTGTGAAATACAGTGAAATACAGTGAAATACAGTGATAAATACAGTGATAAATACAGTGAAATACAGTGAAATACAGTGAAATACAGTGATAAATACAGTGAAATACAGTGATAAATACAGTGATAAATACAGAGCCCTGCGTAAGTCATGGGACGGTGAAGTTTCTTCTTTTAGCTCTACACTCCAATAGTTTGGATTTTAAATCAACCAATTAATCAATTACTAATTCAGCTTTTATTTGATGGTGTGTATGTATGTACATATAGGTTGATGGTGTGTATGTATGTACATATAGGTTGATGGTGTGTATGTACATATGGGTTGATGGTGTGTATGTACATATGGGTTGATGGTGTGTATGTACATATGGGTTGATGGTGTGTATGTATGTACATATAGGTTGATGGTGTGTATGTATGTACATATGGGTTGATGGTGTGTATGTATGTACATATAGGTTGATGGTGTGTATGTACATATGGGTTGATGGTGTGTATGTACATATGGGTTGATGGTGTGTGTGTATGTACATATGGGTTGATGGTGTGTATGTATGTACATATAGGTTGATGGTGTGTATGTACATATGGGTTGATGGTGTGTATGTATGTACATATAGGTTGATGGTGTGTATGTACATATGGGTTGATGGTGTGTATGTACATATGGGTTGATGGTGTGTATGTACATATAGGTTGATGGTGTGTATGTACATATAGGTTGATGGTGTGTATGTATGTACATATAGGTTGATGGTGTGTATGTACATATGGGTTGATGGTGTGTATGTATGTACATATGGGTTGATGGTGTGTATGTATGTACATATAGGTTGATGGTGTGTATGTATGTACATATAGGTTGATGGTGTGTATGTATGTACATATAGGTTGATGGTGTGTATGTACATATGGGTTGATGGTGTGTATGTATGTACATATAGGTTGATGGTGTGTATGTATGTACATATAGGTTGATGGTGTGTATGTACATATGGGTTGATGGTGTGTATGTATGTACATATAGGTTGATGGTGTGTATGTATGTACATATAGGTTGATGGTGTGTATGTACATATGGGTTGATGGTGTGTATGTATGTACATATAGGTTGATGGTGTGTATGTATGTACATATAGGTTGATGGTGTGTATGTATGTACATATGGGTTGATGGTGTGTATGTACATATAGGTTGATGGTGTGTATGTATGTACATATGGGTTGATGGTGTGTATGTATGTACATATAGGTTGATGGTGTGTATGTACATATGGGTTGATGGTGTGTATGTATGTACATATAGGTTGATGGTGTGTATGTACATATGGGTTGATGGTGTGTATGTATGTACATATAGGTTGATGGTGTGTATGTACATATAGGTTGATGGTGTGTATGTATGTACATATAGGTTGATGGTGTGTATGTACATATAGGTTGATGGTGTGTATGTATGTACATATGGGTTGATGGTATGTATGTACATATGGGTTGATGGTGTGTATGTACATATAGGTTGATGGTGTGTATGTATGTACATATGGGTAGATGGTGTGTATGTACATATAGGTTGATGGTGTGTATGTATGTACATATAGGTTGATGGTGTGTATGTATGTACATATGGGTTGATGGTGTGTATGTACATATAGGTTGATGGTGTGTATGTATGTACATATGGGTTGATGGTGTGTATGTACATATGGGTTGATGGTGTGTATGTATGTACATATGGGTTGATGGTGTGTATGTACATATGGGTTGATGGTGTGTATGTACATATGGGTTGATGGTGTGTATGTACATATGGGTTGATGGTGTGTATGTATGTACATATGGGTTGATGGTGTGTATGTACATATAGGTTGATGGTGTGTATGTATGTACATATGGGTTGATGGTATGTATGTACATATGGGTTGATGGTGTGTATGTACATATAGGTTGATGGTGTGTATGTATGTACATATGGGTAGATGGTGTGTATGTACATATAGGTTGATGGTGTGTATGTATGTACATATAGGTTGATGGTGTGTATGTACATATGGGTTGATGGTGTGTATGTATGTACATATGGGTTGATGGTGTGTATGTATGTACATATAGGTTGATGGTGTGTATGTATGTACATATGGGTTGATGGTGTGTATGTATGTACATATAGGTTGATGGTGTGTATGTACATATGGGTTGATGGTGTGTATGTACATATGGGTTGATGGTGTGTATGTACATATGGGTTGATGGTGTGTATGTATGTACATATGGGTTGATGGTGTGTATGTACATATAGGTTGATGGTGTGTATGTATGTACATATGGGTTGATGGTATGTATGTACATATGGGTTGATGGTGTGTATGTACATATAGGTTGATGGTGTGTATGTATGTACATATGGGTAGATGGTGTGTATGTACATATAGGTTGATGGTGTGTATGTATGTACATATAGGTTGATGGTGTGTATGTATGTACATATGGGTTGATGGTGTGTATGTACATATAGGTTGATGGTGTGTATGTATGTACATATGGGTTGATGGTGTGTATGTACATATGGGTTGATGGTGTGTATGTACATATGGGTTGATGGTGTGTATGTACATATGGGTTGATGGTGTGTATGTATGTACATATGGGTTGATGGTGTGTATGTACATATAGGTTGATGGTGTGTATGTATGTACATATAGGTTGATGGTGTGTATGTATGTACATATGGGTTGATGGTGTGTATGTACATATAGGTTGATGGTGTGTATGTACATATGGGTTGATGGTGTGTATGTACATATGGGTTGATGGTGTGTATGTATGTACATATGGGTTGATGGTGTGTATGTATGTACATATGGGTTGATGGTGTGTATGTATGTACATATGGGTTGATGGTGTGTATGTACATATGGGTTGATGGTGTGTATGTACATATGGGTTGATGGTGTGTATGTATGTACATATGGGTTGATGGTGTGTATGTACATATAGGTTGATGGTGTGTATGTATGTACATATGGGTTGATGGTGTGTATGTATGTACATATGGGTTGATGGTGTGTATGTACATATAGGTTGATGGTGTGTATGTACATATAGGTTGATGGTGTGTATGTACATATGGGTTGATGGTGTGTATGTATGTACATATAGGTTGATGGTGTGTATGTATGTACATATAGGTTGATGGTGTGTATGTACATATGGGTTGATGGTATGTATGTATGTACATATAGGTTGATGGTGTGTATGTATGTACATATAGGTTGATGGTGTGTATGTACATATGGGTTGATGGTATGTATGTATGTACATATAGGTTGATGGTGTGTATGTATGTACATATAGGTTGATGGTGTGTATGTATGTACATATGGGTTGATGGTGTGTATGTATGTACATATGGGTTGATGGTGTGTATGTACATATAGGTTGATGGTGTGTATGTATGTACATATAGGTTGATGGTGTGTATGTATGTACATATGGGTTGATGGTGTGTATGTACATATGGGTTGATGGTGTGTATGTATGTACATATGGGTTGATGGTGTGTATGTACATATAGGTTGATGGTGTGTATGTACATATGGGTTGCATAAGCAGGGTACTCAAAAGTTTATTAGGTTTTCATAGGCCCCCTATTTTAGGGTACTCAAAAGTTTTAGGGTACTCAAAAGTAATGGGACAATTGGCTTGACAGGTGTTTCTGGTAAGTCAGGTGTGTTCCGTCACATCATTTGTGCAGCATAAGAGGCTTTGGATTTGCCTTTGGAGTTTTGCTATTGGTGTCTGTCAACATGAGGACCAAAGAGGTGTCATTGAAAGTCAAGGGAGCCATTATTAGGCTGAAAAATCTGAAACATTTTCCAAGCCAAAATCTTAGGCCCACAGATCAGGAACACTCTCCAGGAGGCAGGTGTGAATGTGTCACAGACTACCATCCTCAGAATACGTCACCAGCCGAACTACAGACGCTTCACTCCACACTGCAAACCACTAGTTAACTTCAAGATGGATGGTCAGGTTATAGCTAAAACATACTTAAAAAGCCTGCAGAGTTCTGGAAAAAGGTATTATGGACAGATAAGATGAATATTATCATGGACCAGAGTTATTGCAAGAGGAAAGTTTTGAGAAAAAATGATCTGGCCAAGATTTACAGCATGTCACCTCATCTGTGAAACATGCTGGAGGGGGGGGTCATGGTTTGGGCATGTATAGCTGCCACTAGAACTGGCTAACTTGTCTTAATTGATGATTGTAACTGTTGACTGCAGCAGCAGAATGTATTCTGAAGTGTACAGAAATGTCTTGTTTACTCAACTGCAAGCAAATGCCTCTAAATTCATTGGATGGTGCTTCATCATACAGTAAAACAATGACCCCAAATCATACTGCCATAGCAACTGGGGAATTCCTCAGGCCAAAAAATGGAAAGGTCTTTACTGGCCAAGTCAATCTTCAGATTTAAATCCAATTGAACATTTATTTCATTTCCTGATGATAAGATTTTAAGCAAAAATACAACTGAAGATAGCTGCAGTCCCGGCCTGGCAGAGCATCACCAGAGAAGATACCCAGCGTCTGGTGGGGTCAATGGGTCACAGACCTCAGGCAGTTATTGCATGCAAAGGATTATTGACCAAATAGTAAACATGAGTGCTTAATTTGGACATTTGATGAATGTGTCCCCTTTCTTTTGGGTACCCTGAAACAGGGGAACTATGCACAACAAGTGTTGCAATTTCTGAATGATGAAACCAATATGTACACAAATACCATCAAATAAAAGCTGAGAATCTCTACTTTAACCTAACAGTCATTGGTTGATTTCAAATCCAAACTTTTGGAGTGTAGAGCCAAAAGAATACAAAATGCTTCATTGTCCCGTTACTTATACAGGGCACTGTAGTAAATATTATGAAACTATTAATTGCATGATGTAATATTCCACTATGTCTACTGTCTATTTCACAACAAAATATCAGTGAACTGATTAGCAGCAGTAGCAGTGATTATACAGTATCTTTGATACAAAAGGAAACAGTGTTCTACTCACCTGTCAACGTGAGACTCATCACCAGAATCACACTGGTTGTTCTCAACAGCCACATGGTGCCAAACTGCAACACCTCCAATCACAACACCACCTGTCTCTTCTGGGGAGGGAATCACTCTGCTTCAGACAGGCAATAGCAAGGGCAACCATCAACCAACCATCACACAACCATCAACCAACCATCACACAACCATCACAAACCATCACACAACCATCATATCAGTACTCCTATAAACTGTACATACTGCATCCACACTTGTACAAACTGCTCCTACTCCATACCACTGCTCTTCTGTACATATCTGTTTATACTGTATTCCATATTTATTCTGCTATTACCCTAATGTTACTGTTAATACATACATACTGCTAGACTGTATTGCCTATATAGCTCATACGCTGCTACACTGTTCATACTGCATCCTATTTATTTATTCTGCTTATAATGCTACTGCTAATTCATATACTGCTACACTGCACAACTGATACAATACTGCACTACTATACTGCACTACTAGACTGCTCATATACTGCACTACCTGTATATATTGCTCACACTGCACTTTCTGCTTTTTTGCACTTCTGGTTAGACGCTAACTGCATTTCATTGTCTCTGTACTTGTACTCTGCACAATGACAATAAAGTTGAATCTAATCTAATCTAATCTAATATAAGCATCATAACACAACCATAACACAACCATCACACAACCATCATATAACCAACCTCCACGTCATCTCGTCACTCTGTCATTGGTCACTCAACAGGTGCAACAAACTATCATTATGTGACCTTCATCATTCTAGAATGTCATTTTAACCATTCAACAGTGTACAGTACCTCATACAGCATACCTCTACAGAATACACACCTTCTACAGCCTCCCTCTACAGGGGACTAATGAAGTCATATTTAACTTAATTAAATAACACAGACCTTCTCCAGCGCCTCTCTCCAGAATGATACTGACCAGCGAGTCACGATACAAGTACCAGGAAGAGCAGAAACATCAACTATATCAGGGGTGAAATGCAGAAGAATGGGTGTGACTGGCGTGTCTGTGGTGATGCTGCTGACTTCCGGCCCTCTGTCCTCTCACCACAGGAATATTAATATAACAGTATGTTCTAGAGATGTGTTGTCCTCTCGAGATCTCATATACTCTTCTGTCATTAGAGGGTTTAACTGGTGATGTTAGAGCTATTTATTAAACAAGAAAATGGTGAAAAGTATTGAAGAAATTGTTAATGTAAATAGAAACACAATGTTGTTGAAATGTTGGTATACATTCCTTCGTTATTGCTCCCCCTAGTGGCCACCTGTGAGGTGACCTTTGTGATGAGCCCCAGTGCATCGTTAACCTGGGGGTCAACCTGGACATGGTGTCTGGCCAGTCATCATCTAGATCAGGAGTGTGGAGGAGGTGTTAGCGGCGTCCTCTCCAATAGACTGGATTAGGTACCGAACAGTAGCATCGTCTGAATTACACACCATACATGACATTTACATGACATTTACATGAATGGCATTTAGCAGACGCCTTTATCCAAAGCGACTTACAACAAATACATTTGTTTATGTAAGTGAATCATCTATCCAACAGTCATCATATGATAAAGTAATCAATGCTCACACCAGGGGCCATTGCCAGTCGTAATGCCAGTAGGCAATGTTTTTTTTTATTTTTTTTAAAATTATTATTATTTTATAAATATATTTTATTAGCAGGGGGGTAGCTGGGGAGAAGAGGTCTCGGGGTTGGGGTTAGGGTTAGTATAGGGGGGGTAGTGAGGGTGAAGCGGTCTTTAGGAGGGACTGTTAAGATGTCGCTTGAAGAGATGGGTCTTCAATCTACGGTGGAAGATCAGTAGTGACTCTGCAGTCCTGACAGCAGTGTGAAGCTCGTTGCACCAGCGGGGCGCCAGGACAGTGAAAAGCCGCGACCGAGTAGCGCGGCCGCTGCATCCACGTAGAGGCGGCGGTGCCAGGCGGTGCCAGGCGGGCAGCCGAGGTGGAGGAGCGGAGTGATCGGGCAGGGGTTAGGGTTAGTACAGGGGTTAGGGTTAGTACAGGGGGGGGGGTTGGGGTCTGACCATTACTTGCAAGTAGGGAGGGGCTGTTCCCTTTGCCGCCCGGTAGGCGAGCACCAGGGTCTTGAATCTGATGCGAGCTGCTACCGGGAGCCAGTGGAGGGTGCGGAGGAGGGGGGTGACATGGGAGAATTTGGGGAGATTGAACAGCAGACGAGCGGCAGCGTTCTGGATGAGCTGCAGAAGCCTTTAGTTCTGCGAGACGTAAGAATATGTAAATCTGTCCATTTGAAGTTGAGGGTCAAACATTTCCTTTTATATTCGTGTTGTTATTGGTTACTATAGTAACCGGAAGAGACACAAATTTGGTCAACTGTGTATGTGACATTTCTAACTGCATGTAGTGGTTTTAACACCTCCTCCCTCTCTCTTCTCTCTCCTCCCTCTCTCTTCTCTCTCCTCTCTCTTCTCTCCTCTCTCCTCCCTCTCTCTTCTCTCTCCTCCCTCTCTCTTCTCTCTCTCTTCTCTCTCCTCCCTCTCTCTTCTCTCTCCTCTCTCTTCTCTCTCTTCTCTCTTCTCTCTCCTCCCTCTCTCTTCTCTCTCTCTCTTCTCTCCTCCCTCTCTCTCTCTCTCTCTCTTCTCTCTCTCTCTTCTCTCTCTTCTCTCCTCTTTCTCTCTTCTCTCTCTCTCTTCTCTCCTCCCTCTCTCTCTCTCTCTCTCTCTTCTCTCTCTCTCTTCTCTCTCTTCTCTCCTCTTTCTCTCTTCTCTCTCTCTCTCTCTTCTCTCTCTTCTCTCCTCTCTTCTCTCTCTCTCTTCTCTCTCTCTCTCTCTCTTCTCTCTCCTCTCTTCTCTAGCTTCCTGTGTTCAGCCCCTCAGATGAGTGACATGATGTTATCAGACCTCAGAGCCACCAGAGGCATTGCTCCCATCAGACACTGTGTTTACATATGTAGTTATAGAGGTTTCTCTGTGTTGATACATATGTAGTTATAGAGGTTTCTCTGTGTTTACATATGTAGTTATAGAGGTTTCTCTGTGTTGATACATATGTAGTTATAGAGGAGGTTTCTCTGTGTTGATACATATGTAGTTATAGAGGTTTCTCTGTGTTGATACATATGTAGTTATAGAGGAGGTTTCTCTGTGATGATATATATGTAGTTATAGAGGTTTCTCTGTGTTGATACATATGTAGTTATAGAGGAGGTTTCTCTGTGTTGATATATATGTAGTTATAGAGGTTTCTCTGTGTTGATACATATGTAGTTATAGAGGAGGTTTCTCTGTGATTATGGACTATTTCATCATCATATTCTACTCTGTCACATGCAAGGAAAGAATGTACAACTTTAAAAAATACTTTACTGTATTATTCTACAAGATTCCATGACAAGAGTGGGATTTGTTAGCTTTAATGATTAAAATTGAAATTATTATAAATGTTCCATTGTTAGGAAATAAACAAAATTACAATTGTAACAGAATACAGTGAAACAGAATGAATAATAAAACCATACAGTATGGATAAAACATGCATAGCACAACATACTAACATCAGGGCAGGCTGGTGGAACGTGTTTGATACCATTCCTCATTACAGCCTATGCATTACAATGAGCCCGTCCTCCGATTTCTGCCTCCTCCAGCCTCCACTGACTAACATACATTTGTTTTTATATTAAGTCTTTATAACAATAAGTGGAGCAATAACTGTCAATAAGCAATACAGTGAAATGCACGAGACCACTGAAAAAACTTATATTATTTTACATTATAAATTATATTATTATATTATTATTTCTAATATTATTTTATATTATATTACATTTATATTAGAATAATTAAAAAGCAATAATCACAGGGCAATAATACAGGAAAAAACACATGAGACCACTGATCACAGTGTTCAGGTTATTCACCACAAGGGGGCGTAAGTGTAACAGAGGCAGTCTTGTGGCGTGCAGGACACCCAGGTTCAATACCGGTGGCTCAAAAATGTTCAGGACAGGTTTGAGGCCTGGCAACAGTGGACAAGGCTACATTACTGTACACAATTCAGAGTTGGCATCAGTTGAATTTCAATTAAAGCAAGTTGAACATTTTAATTACAATTAAATTATTTCAAATCGTGCATGTAGGTTAAATTTACCAATAATCTGAGAAAGATAACATTTTAAAATAATTCATTTTTCCATTAATTTTGACAAATTAATATCAACTCCTGAAGTGACTGAATTGAAGTGGAATTGAGCCCAACCCTGGCAGAGTTATGGACAGATTACAGATTCCCTCAATCCTTTTCCTGCTGTACATTGTGTACTATATCTTACAACTACAGAATCACAGACATTATAGTTGTTCAGGCGATGTGGTTATGCAACGTCCTAGAGGTCGACTTCCTGTTCAATCACTCTGGTTTCCTGTCTGGCTGAGATGGCCCTGCCCCGCCCTGTGACATCATCGTACACCTGGCTTCTACCCTCCTGGAAGACGGTAAAAGACACAGTCAAACGAGAAGTTGAGACTGGGACCAGGCTAAAACACAGATCTGGGACCAGGCTAAAACACATATCTGGGACCAGGCTAAAACACAGGTCTGGGACCAGGCTAAAACACATACAGATCTTGGACCAGGCTAAAACACATACAGATCTGGGACCAGGCTAAAACACAGATCTGGGACCAGGCTAAAACACATACAGATCTGGGACCAGGCTAAAACACAGATCTTGGACCAGGCTAAAACACATACAGATCTGGGACCAGGCTAAAACACAGATCTGGAACCAGGCTAAAACACATACAGATCTGGGACCAGGCTAAAACACAGATCTGGGACCAGGCTAAAACACATACAGATCTGGGACCAGGCTAAAACACATATAGATCTGGGACCAGGCTAAAACACATACAGATCTGGGACCAGGCTAAAACACATACAGATCTGGGACCAGTCTAAAACACATACAGATCTGGGACCAGGCTAAAACACATACAGATCTGGGACCAGGCTAAAACACATACAGATCTGGGACCAGACTAAAACACATACAGATCTGGGACCAGGCTAAAACACATACAGATCTGGGACCAGGCTAAAACACATACAGATCTGGGACCAGGCTAAAACACATACAGATCTGGGACCAGTCTAAAACACATACAGATCTGGGACCAGGCTAAAACACATACAGATCTGGGACCAGGCTAAAACACATACAGATCTGGGACCAGACTAAAACACATACAGATCTGGGACCAGGCTAAAACACATACAGATCTGGGACCAGGCTAAAACACATACTGCATTTCGTTGTCTCTGTACTTGTACTCTGCACAATGACAATAAAGTTGAATCTAATCTAATCTAAATACAGATCTGGGACCAGGCTAAAACACATACAGATCTGGGACCAGTCTAAAACACAGATCTGGGACCAGGCTAAATGAGCTCTTCTCACCTGTCTGTCTTCAACAGTCCCTCGTCTCTTCCTGTCAAAACAAAACAACAGACACTGAAGAAGAGAAGAACCACCAACTCATGTTTAACCCTCTGAGAGGTCTTACAGAAGCCTGATCCTGGTTCACATCAGACAACACACAAATGTTAGGTTACTTTGGGCTCTGTGTGTGTTAGGGTTAGGATTAGGGTTAGGGTTAAGTGGAAATATCACTTTCAGCATCAGATAAAAGTGATCAAAGCACAAACTGTCTCAGACTCTTACCACAGCCAGACCAGCACCAGAGGAAACATCAGCACCATGAAGGCCTTGACTCCCAGGCCAACACGGATGATGACGAGATCAACTGAATAAAGACAGACAGAGACATTGAACTGCTTCTCACCTGTATGAAATGTGCTGTACTGTATACTGGGAATAACATTTATTACTATTATTACTATTATTACTATTATTATTATTATTATATTATTATTATTATTATTATTATTATTATTATTAAGGTTATTAATAATATAATTATAATGACCTGTGGTCAGTCCAAGCTGTATGTCCACAGCAGTAGAGTTTCTCGCCCCCACTGAGTTTCTGGCCTCACAGAAGTACTGTCCAGTGTGGGCGTGGCTTAGAGAGGTCAGCCTCAGCACCTGTCCTAGCCCCGCCTCTGAGGTGTTGGCTCCTCCCCTCGTCCTGAACCAGGTGTATCTCTCTACTGTAGCGTTGGCATGGCAACTGCAGGTCAGGATGACATTGCTGCCCTCTGCCAGGGCACCAGAGGGACTGACCTCCACAGAGACCCTCGCTGGGACGTCTACAGGAAACAGGAAACAGATGACACGTCATAACAACCGTCACATTGTATAGGAAGACTAGTTAACCTCTTTGTCACCTTCCAATGTCTTGGTTGAGAAGTTTCAGAGCGTGGCTGAGCAACAAGATCACAAGAGGAAACTGCACCGTCATATTCTATCATACCTCCGTTAACAGTCATGTCAGCTACGGTCTCACAAACACACTGAGGATGAAAGACATTGAGATATCTAGAAGATAACGAACCTCTTGCTTCACCACCCAACGTTAGCACAACTACATATCTGCCCCACTAAACAAGCCTAGTGAACTCACACTGGACATCCAGAGTCAGGAGAGATGAGTTGAGGGATCCGTGTTTGTTCCGAGCCTCACAGACGTACTGGCCAGAGTGTTGAGGAGAGACGTCCTCCAGGACCAGCTGAGCCCCTGGTACCACAGGGTTGGTCCTGGTCCTGGTCCCGTTGACTCTGTACCAGGTGTAGCTCTCTACTGCAGGGTTAGCTCTACTGCTGCAGGTCAGAGTCACAGAGCTGCCTGCTACTACTGGACCAATAGGAAGGGCTGATACTGAGATGTCCTCAGGAGGATCTGAGAAATAACAGAAATGATCCAATCACATCACAGAGACTTATTGCTTATAATAATAATTTATTGAACTGTTGCTTATAATAATAATGCTCTTTACACAGCCTCAACAAGATGTCCATTAAAGACCTCACTAACACCACAATGTGACTCCAGCTGGTTTTTCTTTTGAGAAACTGTTTCAGAGAGATCTGTCAACACGATACCAAGAGGAGACTGTGGTGTCCTAGTGATTGAGAGGTGTGATATGCAGTGATGGTGTAGGGTTAGACATCAGGGTAAGACAACCGTCAAACACCTTCATGCATCACAATGTGACAGCTGTCCTTCATAGTTACTGCTTATCCTGTTCATTAATGCTGAGGTTCAGTTAAAACTGTCAATAATACTCACACTGAACATTGAGGGTAGTTGTAGTAGATCTGCCTGAGCTGATGTCATTGGTGGCCCTGCAGTAGTACCGTCCACTGTGTCTGGGCTGAACGTTGGAGATGGTGTTATTCTGCCTCCATGCCACAGAAGAGCTTCCTCTTTCCTTCAACTTATACAGGATGTAGCTCCTCACAGGTGGGTTAGCATCACTGCTGCAGGTGAGAGTGACGGAGCTGCCCTGAACAACACCACCTGCTGGACTGACTGACAACCTGACGTTCTCTGGACCATCTGGAAGAGAGGGAGTCATGGTGCTGTTACTGTTGTAAAGTGACTGTTACTGTAGTAAAGTAGCTGTTACTGTAGTAAAGTGACTGTTACTGTAGTAAAGTGACTGATACTGTAGTAAAGTAGCTGTTACTATAGTAAAGTAGCTGTTACCGTAGTAAAGTAGCTGTTACTGTTGTAACGTGACTGTTACTGTTACTGTAGTAAAGTGACTCTTACTGTAGTAAAGTGACTCTTACTGTAGTAAAGTTACTGTTACTGTAGTAATGTTACTGTTCCTGTTGTTGTAAGGGTAGACATGATACTCAAAGGAGTGTTTCACAGTTAGCAATAGTGTGCTAAATCTGTTTTATGTCATTGTGAGGTGTAGGGACCCAGGAGTGTGTGTGTGTATGTTAGGTGTATGTGTGTGTGTGTGTGTGTGTGTGTGTGTGTGTGTGTGTGTGTGTGTGTGTGTGTGTGTGAGTGTGTGTGTGTGTGTGTGTGTGTGTGTGTGTGTGTGTGTGTGTGTGTGTGTGTGTGTGTGTGTGTGCGCTATACTCGAAGGCACATCTCTAAACACACTAGTTAGCTACGACAACCAGGAAACATCTCTAAACACACTAGTTAGCTATGACATGTTACAGGGTCTCCAGCTCCACACATTGGGTTACCTTTGATTTCAAATCCAAACTTTTGGAGTGTAGAGCCAAAAGAATACAAAATGCTTCATTGTCCCGTTACTTATACAGGGCACTGTAGTAAATATTATGAAACTATTAATTGCATGATGTAATATTCCATTATGTCTACTGTCTATTTCACAACAAAATATCAGTGAACTGATTAGCAGCAGTAGCAGTGATTATACAGTATCTTTGATACAAAAGGAAACAGTGTTCTACTCACCTGTCAACGTGAGACTCATCACCAGAATCACACTGGTTGTTCTCAACAGCCACATGGTGCCAAACTGCAACACCTCCAATCACAACACCACCTGTCTCTTCTGGGGAGAGAATCACTCTGCTTCAGACAGGCAATAGCAAGGGCAACCATCAACCAACCATCACACAACCATGACACAACAACCATAACACAACCATCACAAACCATCACACAACTATCATATAACCATCATAACACAACCATCACAAACCATCACACAACTATCATATAACCATCATAACACAACCATCACAAACTATCACAAACCATCACAAAGCCACTGCACAACCATCACACAGCCATTAAACAACCATCATATAACCATCACACAACCATCACACAACCATCATATAACCATCATAACACAACCATCACACAACAACCATAACACAACCATCACAAACCATCACACAACCATCATATAACCATCATAACACAACCATAACACAACAACCATAACACAACCATAACACAACCATCACAAACCATCACACAACCATCATATAACCATCATAACACAACCATAACACAACCATAACACAACCATCACACAACCATCACACAACCATCATATAACCAACCTCCACGTCATCTCGTCACTCTGTCATTGGTCACTCAACAGGTGCAACAAACTATCATTATGTGACCTTCATCATTCTAGAATGTCATTTTAACCAATCAACAGTGTACAGTACCTCATACAGCATACCTCTACAGAACACACACCTTCTACAGCCTCCCTCTACAGGGGACTAATGAAGTCATATTTAATTGCATTAAATAACACAGACCTTCTCCAGCGCCTCTCTCCAGAATGATACTGACCAGCGAGTCACGATACAAGTACCAGGAAGAGCAGAAACATCAACTATATCAGGGGTGAAATGCAGAAGAATGAGTGAGACAGGCTTGTCTGTGGTGATGCTGCTGACTTCCTGCCCTCTGTCCTCTCACCACAAGAATATTAATATAACAGGATGTTCTAGAGATGTGTTGTCCTCTCAACATCTCATATACTCTTCTGTCTTTAGAAGGTTTAACTGGTGATGTTAGAGCTATTTATTAAACAAGAAAATGGTGAAAAGTATTCAAGAAATTGTTAATGTAAATAGAAACATAATGTTGTTGAAATGTTGGTATACATTCCTTCGTTATTGCTCCCCCTAGTGGCCACCTGTGAGGTGACCTTTGTGATGAGCCCCAGTGCATCGTTAACCTGGGGGTCAACCTGGACATGGTGTCTGGCCAGTCATCATCTAGATCAGGAGTGTGGAGGAGGTGTTAGCAGCGTCCTCTCCAATAGACTGGATTAGGTACCGAACAGTAGCATCGTCTGAATTACACACCATACATGACATTTACGTTCATGGCATTTAGCAGACGCCTTTATCCAAAGCGACTTACAACAAATACATACAAGTGAATCATCTATCCAACAATCATCATAAGACAAAGTAATCAATGCTCACACCAGGGGCTATTTTTTTTTTCTTTTTTTTCTAAAATATATTTTATTAGCAGGGGGGTAGCTGGGGAGAAGAGGTCTCGGGGTTGGGGTTAGGGTTAGTACAGGGGGGGTAGTGAGGGTGAAGCGGTCTTTAGGAGGGACTGTTAAGATGTAGCTTGAAGAGATGGGTCTTCAATCTACGGTGGAAGATCGGTAGTGACTCTGCAGTCTGACAGCAGTGTGAAGCTCGTTCCACCAGCGGGGCGCCAGGACAGTGAAAAGCCGCGACCGAGTAGCGCGGCCGCTGCATCCACGTAGAGGCGGCGGTGCCAGGCGGTGCCAGGCGGGCAGCCGAGGTGGAGGAGCGGAGTGATCGGGCAGGGGTTAGGGTTAGTACAGGGGTTAGGGTTAGTACAGGGGGGGGTTGGAGGCTGACCATTACTTGCAAGTAGGGAGGGGCTGTTCCCTTTGCCGCCCGGTAGGCGAGCACCAGGGTCTTGAATCTGATGCGAGCTGCTACCGGGAGCCAGTGGAGGGTGCGGAGGAGGGGGGTGACATGGGAGAATTTGGGGAGATTGAACAGCAGACGAGCGGCAGCGTTCTGGATGAGCTGCAGAAGCCTTTAGTTCTGCGAGACGTAAGAATATGTAAATCTGTCCATTTGAAGTTGAGGGTCAAACATTTCCTTTTATATTAGTGTTGTTATTGGTTACTATAGTAACCGGAAGAGACACAAACTTGGTCAACTGTGTACGTGACATTTCTAACTGCATGTAGTGGTTTTAACACCTCCTCCCTCTCTCTCTCCTCTCTCTCTCTCCTCTCTCTCTCTTCTCTCTCCTCTCTCTCTCTTCTCTCTCCTCCCTCTCTCTTCTCTCTCCTCCCTCTCTCTTCTCTCCTCCCTCTCTCTTCTCTCTCCTCCCTCTCTCTTCTCTCTTGTCTCTTCTCTCTTCTCTCTCCTCCCTCTCTCTTCTCTGTCCTCTCTCTCTCCTCTCTCTCCTCCCTCTCTCTTCTCTCTCTCTCTTCTCTCCTCCCTCTCTCTCTCTCTTCTCTCTCCTCTCTTCTCTATCTCTCTTCTCTCCTCCCTCTCTCTCTCTCTCTCTCTTCTCTCTCTTCTCTCCTCTCTCTCTCTTCTCTCTCCTCTCTTCTCTCTCCTCTCTTCTCTCTCTCTCTTCTCTCTCTCTCTTCTCTCCTCCCTCTCTCTCTCTCTTCTCTCTCTCTCTTCTCTCTCCTCTCTCTCTCTTCTCTCTCTCTCTTCTCTCCTCCCTCTCTCTCTCTCTTCTCTCTCTCTCTTCTCTCTCCTCTCTTCTCTCTCTCTCTTCTCTCTCTCTCTTCTCTCCTCCCTCTCTCTCTCTCTTCTCTCTCCTCTCTTCTCTCTCTCTCTTCTCTCCTCCCTCTCTCTCTCTCTTCTCTCTCTCTCTTCTCTCCTCCCTCTCTCTCTCTCTCTCTCTTCTCTCTCTCTCTTCTCTCTCTTCTCTCCTCTCTCTCTCTTCTCTCCTCTCTCTTCTCTCTCCTCTCTCCTCCCCTTCTCTTCTCTCTCTTCTCTCTCTCTCTCTCCTCTCTCCTCCCCTTCTCTTCTCTCTCTTCTCTCTCTCTCTCTTCTCTCCTCTCTTCTCTCTCTCTCTTCTCTCTTCTCTCTCTCTCTCTTCTCTCTCTTCTCTCTCTTCTCTCCTCTCTTCTCTCTCTCTCTTCTCTCTCTCTCTTCTCTCTCCTCTCTTCTCTAGCTTCCTGTGTTCAGCCCCTCAGATGAGTGACATGATGTTATCAGACCTCAGAGCCACCAGAGGCATTGCTCCCATCAGACACTGTGTTTACATATGTAGTTATAGAGGTTTCTCTGTGTTGATATATATGTAGTTATAGAGGTTTCTCTGTGTTGATACATATGTAGTTATAGAGGTTTCTCTGTGTTGATACATATGTAGTTATAGAGGTTTCTCTGTGTTGATACATATGTAGTTATAGAGGTTTCTCTTGGCCTGGCAACAGTGGACAAGGCTACATTACTGTACAGAATTTGGGGTTGGCGTCAGTTGAATTTCAATTAAAGCAAGTTGAACATTTTAATTACAATTAAATTATTTCAAATCGTGCATGTAAATTAAATTTACCAATAATCTGAGAAAGATAAGATTTTAAAATAATTCATTTTTCCATTGTTGAATGACAAATTAAAATCAATTGCTGAAGTGACTGAACTGAAATGGAATTGAGCCCAACCCTGGCAGAGTTATGGACAGATTACAGATTCCCTCAATCCTTTTCCTGCTGTACATTGTGTACTATATCTTACAACTACATTATGATGTATTATCTCACCTTGTGCTGCTGCTGTCACCACCAGAACTATAACTATCAGGGAACCCATTTCTCCTTTGCCTCTATAAACATTAGTTTAAACAGTCTTTGATAATGACGATAAT
>NC_139656.1:34060243-34062743 GCF_951799395.1 Argentina silus | reverse complement strand
AATCTCTACTATCTCTATCCCAGAAATGCCCTAAAAATATATTTAAAAAGAAAACTAAGAAGACAATGTTTTTAGTTTTAGTTTTTATTTCAGAGCAGGGTTTTCTCTTATCGTTCTGACTACAGAACATAGAAAATCGCTGTTTTCCTATTATATAGATATTGGGGTTATTATATAGATATTGGGGTTATTATGGGAATTCGTCGTGTAAATAAACACTGAACAAAGATTCCACTAGAGTCAAGAGTATAGCAAAGCAAACTTCTTATTTATTTGAGCACAGAGAAAACGTCTGACCGCCTTATGAGAGACAGCCAGAGGAGTTCCAACCTTGACTAGTTTCTGTTCTACTTCCCCAGTAGGAGAATCAGTCACGGGACACAGCAGCTTTCTCATAGGTCAACCCAGGTTCTTTAAACCATAACAACATCATAATTCATGACCACAAATGGTGGACGTGTTCTTCACACAAGGGCTAAGGACCGTCCTCATCTAAACGATCACATGGTTACATTTCTACTGACCAACAAGCTCAGTTCTGCAATTTCCATCACAGTATGGTGGCTGAAGATAATGAATATGAAGTTCAAATCTGGTGAATTGTCCCTTTAATTCACAGATCCTTTCTTGATTTACTTAATGTTTGTTATGGCCTACAGTGGTCCAGTGCTGATTGTGGCTCTCAGAAAATGTAATACCTTCAATCATAATGTAGATATACATTCTGTTGTGATCATTGGCCTAAGCTGCAGTAACAGGTGAAAACACCACAGCGTTGGAACGCCGTCTCGTCTGTGCTCAGGTGGGTGGAGTAGCGGTACTAGAGGCGTGTTCACGACAATGAGCAGGCCAAGTGCTATAATTAATAGAGCCTCATCATTGGATGATGTGAAAAGACGTGTGCTCCTTTTAGAGACGGTGTGAGTTGAGATGTTTAAATGAGACCTTCAGTCTCACCCACAAGGGAAGTGGTCTGAGACATCACAGCAACCTCTGAGAGAAGTATGAGTTTCAGTGAGTTTCAACTTACGTTGCAGCTTAATTAGCCGCTGTAACATTTGATATCGGTCTATTCTGGAAGCTTCAACTGTTCAGAGGAAATGCGTTGAGAAATAGGCTCCACCCCAGTATTATACAGTATTATAAGGAGATGTTGTGTTCTGTGTCTTGCTTTTGTACCTTTCAATGCTGATTGTGTGTTGCTTTTGTGTGTCTACTGTTACACATAGGGTGCTGCTTGTGTGCTGCTTGTGTGCTTTGCCTTTTGTGCTCTTGGTGTTGCTTGCTTATATGTTGCTTATATGTTGTGTTACAGATGTTTGCTTTTATGCTGTTTTAAACTGTGTTGCTGCTTTCTTGGCCAAGGGCTCCCTTAAAAAAGAGGTCTCATCATCTCAGTGGGACTCCCCTGGTAAAATAAAGGTTAAACAAATAAAATAAAAAAATAAAAATACCCTGAGATAACCAGTGGTTAAAAATCAGATTTTACTAATGGTGTATTAGACCACATTGTTTTCAGGCCAAGGCCTAGGGACAGAGCAAGGGAGGGAGGGAGGGAGGGAGGGAGGGAAGGAGGGAGGGAGGGAGGGAGGGAGGGAGGGAGGGAGGGAGGGCTTGGTGTAACAGGTCAAGTGTAGGCCTATAGTCTCCCAAAGGCAGCTGTGTTGCCTCCCACAAATTGCATATGCTCCTGACTAACCAGATGGCTCAAGACAAGTATATGCTATGCTAACCGGACTATGCTCTACAGTACCTATACGATATACAGTAGCTATATGCTATGCTAACCAGGCTATGCTCTACAGTACCTATACGATATACAGTAGCTATATGCTAAACAATAGCTATATGCTATGCTAACCAGACTATGCTCTACAGTAGCTATATGCTATACATCACCCTCCTTCTCACCTGCATCATCCAACTCCCCTCCTTCTCACCTGCATCATCCAACTCCCCTCCTTCTCACCTGCATCATCCAACTCCCCTCCTTCTCACCTGCATCATCCAACTCCCCTCTTCTCCCCTGCTTCTCACCTGCAGCATCAGGTCCCGCCTCCAACGACAGAAATGATTCTCTCCTTCTAGCTCCTCCCAATCTGATGCCGGTATGTGTTGAAGCCAGAGTGTATGATGTGTACGTTGGCCTGGATGCTCACTGGTTGAGGGGAGGGTAAACCGGGGAATGCCGACTGTACTGTCAATGGGACAGACCCGCAGGTGTGGGCTAGGTCGGGTATGACTACCGCGCAGGTGTGGGGGTGAACTGGAAGGTTACTGGCATCATATCTAAGGTGCCTACCACTGCCGCTGTGCCCTTGAGCAAGGCACTTAACCCCTAACTGCTCCAGGGGCGCTGAATATGGCTGCCCTGTGCCCAGAGCCCAGAGCTCTGTTCTCCCTTGGGGGTGTGCAGTGTGTGTGTGTTGCCTCTCGGGGGGGGTGGGGGGGGGGCTAATCTATGATATAAACTGGATTATTCAGATCTGAATCTATGGTA
>NC_139656.1:34039746-34060043 GCF_951799395.1 Argentina silus | reverse complement strand
GCTAGCAGGCTCAGCTAGCTACCTACAGGCTAGCAGGCTCAGCTAGCTACCTATAGGCTAGCAGGCTCAGCTAGCAGGCCAGGCTCAAATTGGCCAGTCTGGACTATTGTTAATTCATGCTGATGCTCTGACATTTGAACTTGAGGCAGTTATTCAAAACAAGTTTGTTATGTTTAGAGGGATAGTTCCAAATAGATGGTTTGTAGAGGTTCAGTAGATGAACAACATTTGAACTAACTATCCCTTTAGCGTAACTGTAACCCTAGCAGGCTGCTGTTGGACATCATCTATAGGGGACCATCCAAATGAAGTGCAACCAACATTTGATGTTGTTTTGTTTCGTACTTACTTATCTTTTTTTATTTTTATGAGGGGTGGTCACCGTGGCGATGGGAGGAAGAGAAGGACAACACATTAGTAACCAGAACAGAGACCCCTGTGTGTGTGTGGATGGGTGGGTGGGTGGGTGGTGTGTGTGTGGGAGGGTGGTTGGGTGTGTGTGTGTGTGTGTGGGTGGTTGTGTGTGTGTGTGGGAGGGTGGTTGGGTGTGTGTGGTTGTGTGTGTGTGTGTGTGTGTGTGTGTGTGTGTGTGTGTGTGGGAGGGTGGTTGGGTATGTGTGTGTGTGTGTGTGTGTGTGTGTGTGTGTGTGTGTGTGTGTGTGTGTGTGTGTGTGTGTGTGGGAGGGTGGTTGGGTGTGTGTGGTTGTGTGTGTGTGTGTGTGTGTGTGTGTGTGTGTGTGTGTGGGAGGGTGGTTGGGTGTGTGTGTGTGTGTGTGTGTGTGTGTGTGTGTGTGTGTGTGTGTGTGTGGTTGTGTGTGATCTTTACCTGCTGGATTGGGATGCATGAGGGTCAGAGGCAATTCCACCGTTACGTCACTGCAGAACGAAACAACCAATCAGCAAGTCTGTCCGTCAATAATCCATCAATGAAGAACACTTGGATGTCACCTGTAGTGTATTGTCCTACCTGGCTGTAAGGCCACTCAGCATCCTGAGGGGGAGACACGACATCACAGGTTAGCTTCCCTCTCGCGAGCTTGTACTAGTAACCATGACAACCTGTTAGAGGTGTGCCTTCTTACCCGTCCCCAGACACAGAGAGCTGCACCTTGAGTTTGTAGGAGACCAAGATTCCCAACATCTCCTTCTCTATGCCCTGCTTCAGACTGAGGAGTGGGGAGAAGGGATGAGGGGAGAGAGGAGAGAGGGAGAGAGAGGAGGGGGGAGAGAGAGGAGGGATGAGGGGAGAGAGGGAGAGAGATGAGGGGAGAGAGGAGAGAGGGAGAGAGAGGAGGGATGAGGGGAGAGAGGAGAGAGGGAGAGAGAGGAGGGGGGAGAGAGAGGAGAGAGGGAGAGAGAGGAGGGGGGAGGGGAGAGAGGAGAGAGGAGGGGAGAGAGGAGAGAGGGAGAGAGAGGAGGGGGGAGGGGAGAGAGGAGAGAGGGAGAGAGAGGAGGGGGGAGGGGAGAGAGGAGAGAGGGAGAGAGAGGAGGGGGGGGGGGGGAGGAGTCATGTCAGGTGGAGTGTGTTCCTGAAAGACTTTAGAATTTTTAGAACCAATAGTATGTTTAGGATGTTTGTTTAGTGTCTAGACAGAGTGTGTAGTATGTAGAAAATACACTCACCCTGTGGTGGAGGCCAGGTTTACAGTGTGTAGTATGTAGTATAGTGTGTAGTGTGTAGTGTGTTGTGTGTTGTGTGTAGTATGTAGTGTGTAGTGTAGTGTAGTGTAGTGTGTAGTGTAGTGTGTTGTGTTGTGTAGTGTAGTGTAGTGTAGTGTAGTGTAGTGTAGTGTAGTGTCGTGTGTTGTGTGTTAGTGTGTAGTGTGTAGTGTGTAGTGTGTAGGAGGCAGACACTCACATCGTGGTGGAGGCCAGGTTTACAGTGTGTAGTATGTAGTATAGTGTGTAGTGTGTAGTGTGTTGTGTGTTGTGTGTAGTATGTAGTGTGTAGTGTAGTGTAGTGTAGTGTGTAGTGTAGTGTGTTGTGTTGTGTAGTGTAGTGTAGTGTAGTGTAGTGTAGTGTAGTGTCGTGTGTTGTGTGTTAGTGTGTAGTGTGTAGTGTGTAGTGTGTAGTGTGTAGGAGGCAGACACTCACAGCGTGGTGGAGGCCAGGTTCGTATCCCCGTACTTCAGCTTGCCATCCAGAGCCAGCCCACGCTTCTCTCTGTTATTGGCCAGGAGAGGAATGATGTGCAGGACCTTCTCAAATGTCCCGTTGGCATCTACTGTCTCCCTGTTAGAGGCCATGGAGAGGTTAGTATCATACTGCCCTCTACTGGTTTCTATTGGCTTCTACTGGTTTATACTGGCCTCTACTGGCCTCTATTGGTTTATACTGGTTTCTATTGGCCTCTACTGGCTTATACTGGTTTCTATTGGCTTCTACTGGCCTTTACTGGTCTCTACTGGCCTCTACTGGCCTTTACTGGTCTCTACTGGCCTCTACTGGTTTATACTGGCCTCTACTGGCCTCTACTGGTTTATACTGGTTTCTACTGGCCTCTGCTGGTTTATACTGGCCTCTGTTGGTTTCTACTGGTTTCTACTGGCCTCTGCTGGTTTCTACTGGCCTCTACTGGTTTCTACTGGTTTCTATTGGCCTCTACTGGCCTCTACTGGTTTCTACTGGCCTCTGCTGGTTTCTACTGGTTTCTACTGGCCTCTACTGGTTTCTACTGGCCTCTACTGGTTTCTACTGGCCTCTACTGGTCTCTCCTCGCCTCTACTGGTTTATACTGGCCTCTACTGGCCTCTACTGGTTTCTACTGGCCTCTACTGGTTTCTACTGGCCTCTACTGGTCTCTACTCGCCTCTACTGGTTTATACTGGCCTCTACTGGCCTCTACTGGTTTATACTGGTCTCTACTGGCCTTGTCTGGTTTATACTGGCCTCTACTGGTTTCTACTGGCCTCTATTGGCCTTTACTGGTTTCTCCTGGCCTCTACTGGCCTTTACTGGCCTTTACTGGTTTCTACTGGCCTCTACTGGCCCCTATTGGCCTCTACTGGTTTATACTGGTTTCTACTGGCTAGTAGGTATCTCTGCAGTATCATACCTTTCATCTCTAAAGCATATGACTAAAGACTAATATCACGCTCAGGTGACTCACAGAAACTCCTCGGTGTGGACGTTCTTTGTGTATTTGTCAGCAGAGTAGAGGATGACGTCTGTCATCTGGTCCACTGGAACACAGAGAAAATTCTGTTTATTTTTTCATAAAATATAGAAATGGGCCATTTTCTATCTAATATGAGTCAGCAGTGACATACTCACTCTTTATACAGAACTTCCTCACAGTTTTCGCTGTTTCATTATTGACTTTGATGAGGACAGGGATTGGCTCGCCATGGTAATACAGCTGGTATCAATACAAGAATTTTTTTTCCAATGTTTTAATACAGTAGCAGCTTGAAACAAGTGTGTAATAGCATGGTAATAACCATTGTAATTACCAGTAATTACATGTAGTTACCAGTAACAACAAAGACAAATAGCTTGTTATTACAAGGCAAGGTGGACTGTCGTTTCCATGTAATTATTTTACATGAAAAAGGCTGAACAGAGAAGGTTGTTACTATGAAATAAGGTGGTATCAGAGCTGGAAAATAAGGTGGTATCAGAGCTGGAAAATGCTATGTTACCTGTTTCCATTTTGTTCTAGCCTTGTTCTAACCCCTTTTTAACCTCACAACTTAGACCATGGGTTAGGGTTAGGGTTAGACCATGGGTTAGGGTTAGGGTTAGACCATGGGTTAGGGTCAGGGTTAGACCATGGGTTAGGGTTAGGGTTAGACCATGGGTTAGGGTCAGGGTTAGACCATGGGTTAGGGTTAGGGTTAGACCATGGGTTAGGGTCAGGGTTAGACCATGGGTTAGGGTCAGGGTTAGACCATGGGTTAGGGTCAGGGTTAGACCATGGGTCAGGGTCAGGGTTATACCATGGGTTAGGGTCAGGGTTAGACCATGGGTTAGGGTCAGGGTTAGACCATGGGTCAGGGTCAGGGTTAGACCATGGGTCAGGGTCAGGGTTATACCATGGGTTAGGGTCAGGGTTAGACCATGGGTCAGGGTCAGGGTTAGACCATGGATACTCAGTCAGTGGTAATGCATAGGCTGCCTACAGCAGTGCTGGTATTCATCCATCCACTAAGCCTAACCCTAACCCAGTGATAAGCTACTCAATGAGTCTCATCCATTCACTAAGCCTAACCCTAACCCAGTGATAAGCTACTCAATGAGTCTCATACATTCCGTTTTTCGGGCTGATTTCCATGCAGGTAATGTAAAGGTGCTCTGCCCTTCACTAGGAGGTCGCTTCCTGCCAGGGGCTCATTGTTTCTTTCAATAGAAGAAGAACCAATAACTCACTGAACAACCGTGACACAACAGGTCTAATTACAGTACTGTTAGAAGTATTGGTACGTTAAGTACAGATACTGTAGCTGTGTTAAGGTTTTATTTGTGAAATATTTACTCATAATAATATAGTTTGCGAGCAATAAGCGAACATTAGCCTCAGTTAAAAGTAGCTCGCTCTAACGTTGTTGCTGTGGTGCTCGAGCCATAGAGATAGCTTTGGATTGTAAGGACCCTAACCCTGACCCTAACCCTAACCCTAACCCTAACCCTAACCCTAACCCTAACCCTGACCCTGACCCTGACCCTAACCCTAACCCTAACCCTGACCCTGACCCTAACCCTAACCCTAACCCTAACCCTGACCCTAACCCTAACCATGACCCTAACCCTAACCCTGACCCTAACCCTAACCCTGACCCTAACCCTGACCCTGACCCTAACCCTAACCCTGACCCTGACCCTGACCCTAACCCTAACCCTGACCCTGACCCTAACCCTGACCCTAACCCTAACCCTGACCCTGACCCTAACCCTAACCCTAACCCTAACCCTAACCCTGACCCTAACCCTAACCCTGACCCTGACCCTGACCCTGACCCTGACCCTGACCCTGACCCTAACCCTAACCCTAACCCTAACCCTAACCCTAGCCCTAACCCTAACACGTTGTTATTGTTTTGAATGAAATATCGTGGTGAGGGGAGGTTAGTGGCGTAGCACACTAATGCGCACACCACGTAATCGCAAGGTTCCTGGTTCGATTCCGACCCTCAACCTATCTTGCATGTCATCCCTCCTCTCTCTCTCCCATCCTTCCTGTCAATCTCTACTGTCTCTATCTCCAATAAAGCAGAAATGCCCTAAAAACATTAAAAAAAATAAAATAATAATAATAATAATAATATTGTGGTGAATACCATTGGAAATATTATTCAGTCCAATATAAGAGCCAACTCTATCCAACAAGAACAAAATGGAAATGCTGATACAGCATTTACTGATACTATTTCAATAGTAGAACAACAGGGAAATGGTGTGAGTTAGTGTGTGTACCTCCTTATCCAGAGAGGCCTCTAGGTGTACAGGTTTGTCTGTCAATATGAAGTTCTTGCAGATTTCAGCTTTGGGTCCCGTCTTACTCTCAACTGGAGCAAACTGGAGCTTACGGATCACCAGACGAGCGGTGTCTCTACGGGGGGGGGGGGGGGGGGGTGAGAGTATCAATCATTGGGGTGTGTGAGGTGTTTCAGTAGTGATGTAGGGTGTGTCAGTAGTGATGTAGGGTGTGTAGGGTGTTTCAGTAGTGATGTAGGGTGTGTGTAGGGTGTGTCAGTAGTGATGTAGGGTGTGTAGGGTGTTTCAGTAGTGATGTAGGGTGTATAAGGTGTTTCAGTAATGACGTAGGGTGTATAAGGTGTTTCAGTAGTGATGTAGGGTGTGTAGGGTGTGTCAGTAGTGATGTGGGGTGTGTGGGGTGTTTCAGTAGCGATGTAGGGTGTTTCAGTAGTGATGTCGAGTGTGTAAGGTGTTTCAGTAGTGAGGTAGGGTGTGTAGGGTGTCTCAGTAGTGATGTAGGGTGTGTAAGGTGTTTCAGTAGTGATGTAGGGTGTATAAGGTGTTTCAGTACTGATGTAGGGTGTGTAGGGTGTGTCAGTAGTGATGTAGGGTGTGTGGGGTGTTTCAGTAGTCATGTAGGGTGTATAAGGTGTTTCAGTAGTGATGTGGGGTGTTTCAGTAGTGATGTAGGGTGTGTAAGGTGTTTCAGTAGTGATGTAGGGTGTATAAGGTGTTTCAGTACTGATGTAGGGTGTGTAGGGTGTGTCAGTAGTGATGTAGGGTGTGTGGGGTGTTTCAGTAGTCATGTAGGGTGTATAAGGTGTTTCAGTAGTCATGTAGGGTGTGTAAGGTGTTTCAGTAGTCATGTAGGGTGTATAAGGTGTTTCAGTAGTCATGTAGGGTGTATAAGGTGTTTCAGTAGTGATGTAGGGTGTGTAAGGTGTTTCAGTAGTGATGTAGGGTGTGTAAGGTGTTTCAGTAGTCATGTAAGGTGTGTGGGGTGTTTCAGTAGTGATGTGGGGTGTGTGAGAAGCCTCACTTCTTGCTGATCTTCTCGTCTGGGTTGTCCTTGTCATTGGCGATGTAGGCCTTGACCTCATAATCCACGCCACATGGCTGCAGGACAACAGACATACAATATCACCATGGAGACCATCAGGGAGTTAGAGATGTTGGGGTAGTGGAGGGGGGTTAGAGATGTTGGGGTAGTGGAGGGGGGTGGTGAGGGCGTAGTTGGGCAGGGTTATAGATGTTGGGGTAATGGGGGGGGTAGTGGGCGGGGTTATAGATGTTGGGGTAGTGGGGGGGGTTAGAGATGTTGGGGTAGTGGAGGGGGGGGGTTAGAGATGTTGGGGTAGTGGGGGGTTTAGATGTTAGGGTAGTGGGGGGGGGTAGAGATGTTGGGGTAGTGGAGGGGGGGGTTAGAGATGTTGGGGTAGTGGAGGGGGGTTAGAGATGTTGGGGTAGTGGGGGGGGTTATAGATGTTGGGGTAGTAGGGGGGGTTTCAGATGTTGGGGTAGTGGAGGGGGGGGTTATAGATGTTGGGGTAGTGGGGGGGGTTATAGATGTTGGGGTAGTGGGGGGAGTTATAGATGTTGGGGTAGTGGAGGGGGGGGAGTTATAGATGTTGGGGTAGTGGGGGGGGGCTACCTTCCCAGTGTCCGTAGGGCCTGGCTGCAGTATCACAGAGCACGGCAGGTTGGTTGGAATCTGAAACACAGGAAGTCATAAGTGGTTGTGCGTGCGTGCGTGCGTGCGTGCGTGCGTGCGTGCGTGCGTGCGTGCGTGCGTGCGTGCGTGCGTGCGTGCGTCGTACCGTGAAGCTGAAGGCATACCCCGAGTCTCCAGCCTTCTTCATCAGGCAATCGTGCATGGGTGTGCGATTGGGATGGTGGTCCGGGGTCGGGTAGATCTGCTTCTGCTGTATCCAGATGTCCTTCCTGAACTTCAGACCAATCACATCCAAGTCTTCATGGCCGTAGCGGAAAGCACACACCATGTGTAACCACACTGTGGCGAGAGGAAACATCAGCTTCACTCACGCTGTGGACAACAACATTGTTCTAGCAGCCAGAGCACCGTCATGGAGGAGAGGTGTGGGGATATGGGTCAGGGTTAGGGTGGAGGAGGGGAGGTGTGGGGATATGGGTCAGGGTTAGGGTGGAGGAGGGGAGGTGTGGGGATATGGGTCAGGGTTAGGGTGGAGGAGGGGAGGTGTGGGGATATGGGTCAGGGTTAGGGTGGAGGAGGGGAGGTGTGGGGATATGGGTCAGGGTTAGGGTGGAGGAGGGGAGGTGTGGGGATATGGGTCAGGGTTAGGGTGGAGGAGGGGAGGTGTGGGGATATGGGTCAGGGTTAGGGTGGAGGAGGGGAGGTGTGGGGATATGGGTCAGGGTTAGGGTGGAGGAGGAGAGGTGTGGGGATATGGGTCAGGGTTAGGGTGGAGGAGGGGAGGTGTGGGGATATGGGTCAGGGTTAGGGTGGAGGAGGGGAGGTGTGGGGATATGGGTCAGGGTTAGGGTGGAGGAGGGGAGGTGTGGGGATATGGGTCAGGGTTAGGGTGGAGGAGGGGAGGTGTGGGGATATGGGTCAGGGTTAGGGTGGAGGAGGGGAGGTGTGGGGATATGGGTCAGGGTTAGGGTGGAGGAGGGGAGGTGTGGGGATATGGGTCAGGGTTAGGGTGGAGGAGGGGAGGTGTGGGGATATGGGTCAGGGTTAGGGTGGAGGAGGGGAGGTGTGGGGATATGGGTCAGGGTTAGGGTGGAGGAGGGGAGGTGTGGGGATATGGGTCAGGGTTAGGGTGGAGGAGGGGAGGTGTGGGGATATGGGTCAGGGTTAGGGTGGAGGAGGGGAGGTGTGGGGATATGGGTCAGGGTTAGGGTGGAAGAGGGGAGGTGTGGGGATATGGGTCAGGGTTAGGGTGGAGGGGAGGTGTGGGGATATGGGTCAGGGTTAGGGTGGAGGAGGGGAGGTGTGGGGATATGGGTCAGGGTTAGGGTGCGTCAGTGGAGATGAGAAGGAGGTGGACATTGTTTGAGAAAACAAATACTGTACATAAAGAATATGAAGACAAGTCATCTCTCAGAATGTCTGCTCAAGCATGAGGCTGGACAGATTGTCCACACGCATAAAACTGTGAGAGACACATTACCTTTCCTGGTACCAAGATTTGTAGGGTCGACCTTCACCACACCATCTGGAACGAAGATGGTAGATCTCAGAGATGTGTCACTAGTGTGTGTGAGGTGTTTCAGTAGTGATGTAGTGTGTTTGGGGTGTTTCAGTAGTGATGTAGTGTGTTTGGGGTGTATCAGTAGTGATGTAGGGTGTTTCAGTAGTGATGTGGGGTGTGTGGGGTGTTTCAGTAGTGATGTAGGGTGTGTGGGGTGTTTCAGTAGTGATGTAGGGTGTGTAGGGTGTTTCATAATAATACTATTGTTATTATTATTGTTGTTATTATTATTATTATTATTATTATTATTATTATTATTATTATTATTATTATATCTATCTCCAGCCCTACAGAGAGACTCACCCACTTGGTCCACGCTGTCAACATGGTCCACAAAGTCTCTCTTCCCCATGTACAGAGTCACCTGGTGGTGACCAGGGGAGGAAACACAGGTCAGAGCCCAGAGCCAGAATACAACAGGAGCTCTTCACAGTCACCATAACAACAGGTGAACAGGCTTGTGAGATGACAGACAGACAGGAAGACAAAGAAACAGACTGGCAGGCAGGCAGAGAGAGACAGACAGACAGACAGACAGACAGACAGACAGATAGATAGATAGATAGATAGATAGATAGATAGATAGATAGATAGATAGATAGATAGATAGATAGACTTACTCCTCCATTCCCGGCGGTCTTCCTGAAAATCCTGAAATCAAATAAAAAAACAGTCACATGACTTGTTTTGTTTGTCTGTCTCTCTCTTCCTCTCTGTTCCTCCCTGTCTTCCTCTCTCTCTCTTCCTCTCTGTTCCTCCCTGTCTTCCTCTCTCTCTCTTCCTCTCTGTTCCTCCCTGTCTTCCTCCCTCTGTTCTTCCTCTCTGTTCCTCCCTGTCTTCCTCCCTCTGTTCTTCCTCTCTGTTCCTCCCTGTCTTCCTCTCTCTCTCTTCCTCTCTGTTCCTCCCTGTCTTCCTCTCTCTCTCTTCCTCTCTGTTCCTCCCTGTCTTCCTCCCTCTGTTCTTCCTCTCTGTTCCTCACCACTCATATTTCAAAGTTTTACCCCACAGTATACCAATATCTGATTGGATGTTTAAAACAGAATGCATCATTAGTCTGTACTGGTGGTAGCCAGGCAACCAGAATCTCATCTATTGTCACTGATGGCGACCTGAAGATTCTGTTCTTCTTCTCTCTTCCTGTCCTCTGTACAGGAGAACACTCAATAATCATGTTGGCTGTATTCCATTCTTGAGCTCTATCTCGAGCACATCTGTACTTGGTATACACTCTAGACAGAGCACCAGAACACATTTTGGAACACAGCCGTTATTTCCTAGTAGTCTGGTTTGGGTTGAAATATCGTATAGACATTATAGACAGCTCTACCTTTCAACACAACAGGTGTCTGTCAATCATTCCTGTTGCGCAAACTAATCACGTTTATCTTGAGCTATTTCCTAACCTGCCTTGTAACGTGGCCTGTGCCACACCTGGGGGACTCAGAGTGTGTTCCAGCAGAGGGGAGAGAGATCTAGAGGTTAATCCCTCAGATCCAGGTAATTCTGGAGCGCTGGTGCCTGAATCAAACAGCTTTAAAAGGGTCCCTCAGGTGATGTGGCCCGATATGGTCCAACATAGTTGCAAACAGCTGATTATGGGGGCCAAACAGAGTCAAGGTTCCAGCCTTCCTCACCCTACTTCTTCTCCTTACCTCCTCTCCTTACTCACTCTCTTTACCACCTATCCTTACCTCCTTTCCTTACCTCCTTTCCTTACCTCCTCTCCTTACTCCCTCTCCTTACCTCCTCTCCTTACCGTGTGTGTCTGTGTGTGTGTATGTGTGTGTGTGTGTGTGTGTGTGTGTGCATGCGCTCATGTGTGTGTGTGTGTGTGTGTGTGTGTGTGTGTGTGTGTGCATGTGCGTGTGCGTGTGTGTGTGTGTGTGTGTGTGTGTGTGTGTGTGTGTGTGTGTGTGTGTGTTTCCACATTCACTTCTTCATAACTGATGTAAAGTCAGAATGTAGGAGTGAGACACTTACCTGGTCATGGTCGGCAACCTGCGGACAAAACACAAACAAAGTCGGTCAGTGTGAGTCTCTAGGTTAGAGTAAGTTTAGATGTACCACTTATAGCAGGTGTTACACGGTTCACTCACTCATGGTCACTTATTAAATCCTTGTGTGATGTGATGGGGTGGGAGGGGGGGGGGGGGGGGTAATCTGGGGAAATGGGATTAGCTCGCCCTTTATCCAAAACGTTACCAAGCGACTTAAACAGTTAATTAAACTTTAATTTGAGCGACATAAGAAGCCATAAACGGTTTTGGCTGTGTCGCTTAGATGTATTTTAGATGTCCCTTAGGTGTATTTTAGATGTCGCTTAGGTGTATTTTAGATGTCCCTTAGATGTATTTTAGATGTCCCTTAGATGTATTTTAGATGTCCCTGAGATGTATTTTAGATGTCGCTTAGATGTATTTTAGATGTCGCTTAGATGTGCTCTGACTGTTTAAAGTATCAGCTTTTCTGTTTTCCACAGCCTCTAATCTTGTGTTGTCCTCTTTCTGCTCATCTGCCCGAGGCTCTGAGCCCCTCGAAACTAGACTCCAGTTCCTGAAATCTTCCTGGTCGATAGAATTTAAATTTTATAACATGAAATAATATGATCTCAATCTGAAATGACGACGCAGGTTTTGTGTTATATCTGTGTTGAATACCTGTTATGTCAGGTATGTCTCCTGTTTGTATGTGCTGTTATATCAGGTATGTCTCCTGTTTGTATGTGCTGTTATATCAGGTATGTCTCCTGTTTGTATGTGCTGTTATATCAGGTATGTCTCCTGTTTGTATGTGCTGTTATATCAGGTATGTCTCCTGTCAGGTATGTCTCCTGTTTCGTAGGCTATTGTTTATGGTTTCTCAAACCTAGATCCTTGTGCCATTAAAACATGGATATATTTATGAAAACAATACCATCAAACTGTTGAAAACCATACATGTAGAAATATAGTTCTGATCGTTATATATTTTTTTATTTAATACATATAAAATATGTATTTTGCCTTGATGAAAATATTGACTTATCACAAGTTGCCAACTATCCTTTCTGACATACATTGTTTGTCCTGTTGTCAGAATACATGGGAAGAGAGATCTGTGGACTCCCTGGTCCTTCCCTCCTGCCTGCTAGAAGCTGTTACACATGACACTACTATTCATTTAACTGTTCAACCTGTGAACTCATACAAGTGTTTAATTGCTGTAGCCTCGATATAGATGCCGTTATTCCACCCAATTCCACCCTACCCTTTGTTTGGTTTTAACTTTACATTACTTTACATTTTATATATATATATATATACAAATATATACAGTACCAGTCAAAGGTTTGGACACACCTTCTCATTCAATGGTTTTTCTTTATTTTTATTACTTTCTACATTGTGGATTAATACTGAAGACATCAAAACTATGAAGGAACACATATGGAATTATGTAGTAAACTAAAAAGTGTCAAACAAACCAGAATATGTTTTATATTTTATATTCTTCAAAGTAGCCACCTTTTGCTTTGATGACAGCTTTGCACACTCTTGGCAAGTTTGTGTCCAAACTTTTGACTGGTACTTATGTTAATATGTTCTTGATAAAAGGCTAATTCACCAAGTTGGCAGTTTAGAGAAATGAACAAATTGCGATTGAATTTGAATCTAGGGCTGTGTTCCAAAATGTATTCTTGCACTATCTAGTGCTTATGCCAAGAGAGAGTGCATTTTGGAACACAGCCTAGGCCTAATACAGTCATCTCAACTCATCTCTTTATGGGACAGACCGGTGTCAGATATACTGGAGGCCGTGTTGATATTTTTCTTGTGATATTCTCCAGCTGCATGATTGCCAACTAGCCAATGAAAAATGTAGGCTGAAGATAGCGCTGAAATTCAGAGTGTAGTATCTTGAATGATGATTCTGGACCACACTATATCTTTTGATGGTATCTTTCTTGTCACATTCTTAAAGGTACTAAAATCAAGGTACTATCGCCCCCCCAACCCCCCAACCCCCCATCTCTTCACTGGTTAATACAGCCTCGAAGTGAAGATCATGTGATCAATCGGCATCGAGAGGAAAATTATGAAGAGGACAAGGAAGAAGAAATAATAGAAATAACAGGCTTATTCCATTTACTTTTAATAGCACTGTGAATATCACTTTAGTTGAACAAACAGTGGAATTGAAAAGGTTATCAAAATCCTGTTGTTCTGAGGCACGGGACCACCGGCTGTTCCCTATCTTTCTAAAGTGAGCCAATAAGGTGAGATCAGTGCAAAACCTACAGACACAGGGGAGGCGACTAGTACCACAGACACAGGGAGGTTGACTGGAAGCACAGACACAGGGAGGTTGACTGGAACCACAGACACAGGGGAGGCGACTGGAACCACAGACACAGGGGAGGCGACTGGAACCACAGACACAGGGGAGGCGACTGGAACCACAGACACAGGGGAGGCGACTGGAAGCACAGACACAGGGGAGGCGACTGGAACCACAGACACAGGGGAGGCGACTGGAAGCACAGACACAGGGGAGGGTAACTGGAACCACAGACACAGGGGAGGCGACTGGAACCACAGACACAGGGGAGGCGACTGGAACCACAGACACAGGGGAGGCGACTGGAACCACAGACACAGGGGAGGCGACTGGAACCACAGACACAGGGGAGGGTAACTGGAACCACAGACACAGGGGAGGCGACTGGAACCACAGACACAGGGGAGGGTAACTGGAACCACAGACACAGGGGAGGCGACTGGAACCACAGACACAGGGGAGGCGACTGGAACCACAGACACAGGGGAGGCGACTGGAACCACAGACACAGGGGAGGCGACTGGAAGCACAGACACAGGGGAGGCGACTGGAAGCACAGACACAGGGGAGGCGACTGGAAGCACAGACACAGGGGAGGCGACTGGAAGCACAGACACAGGGGAGGCGACTGGAAGCACACTCTTATATCCTGCGGACCAGTAACAGAGCGGACCAGTAACAGAGCGGACCAGTAACAGAGCGGACCAGTAACAGAGCGTGCCGGGGATTTCACCAGCGTCACATCTTATCCATATCAAACGTCCATCCGGTGGATCGTCTGTAAAGCTGCTCAAGGACACTAATGCCATTAGACCAGGGGTGGCTGGAGGCTCTTACCAATGTCCTGAACCGCAGCAGTAATCCTGCGCTGTAATTCACTTAAAACGCTGTGCATCAGCCTAAACCCAACTAAACCGGACTGACGTGAGCTTTAACCGCCAAGAAGTCCACTCGAGGTAAGAGCGTCCGATGCCAATGATGAGCTACTCTGTGAGACTATTATACTGGTAATATACTGCTAATATACTGGTAATATACTGGTAATATGCTGGTAATATACTGCTAATATACTGCTACTTTACTGCTATTATAACACAGAGGTCCTGCCGTTCTCTCTGCCTGTTGAAACCTGATTGGTATGTCACCAATATAAACCTTCTACTACTAACGTGAACCTTGTACTACCAACATGAACCTTGTACTACCAACATGAACCTTGTACTACCAACATGAACCTTGTACTACCAACATGAACCTTGTACTACCAACATGAACCTACTACTACCTGATACTCAACTTGCATTGCATCTCAAATGTTCAGTTGTTAGGATCAATACTTATTTGAGACCAGCTGAGAACTGTTAAAACTGATTCCACCTGCTGACTACACCTGTAGTGAGAACCCTCTCCCCTCCTGTCCTCTCCTCTCCTCTCCCCCCCTCTCCTCTCCTCTCCTCTCCTCTCCTCTCCTCTCCTCTCCTCTCCTCTTCTCCCTACAGTGGGCTGACAGCATCTCTTACCTTGTCCTTTCACAGTATCGACAAATCTTGTGAGTCCTCAGTGGTCAGTGAGTGTGTTCTCTGACTGTTGACCTCAGTCTTTATACTCTGCCCCCTCCCCCCCTCCCTCCCCCGGGCTTAGCAGATTGTTATAGATGCCGTTGTCTGCCTCCAAATCCAATTATCCAATTAGGGGACAGCTTTCTCTTTTCTTTTCTTTTTTTTACGATTTTAAAAATACCACAGGCAATGTAACCACAGCACACAGGACAATACGTACAGTACACCACCATGTAGACCAACATGTGTCAGGCTGTCCTCAGGTAGCAGCACTGTCCACAGGTAGCAGCACTACCCTCAGGTAGCAGGTAGCAGGTAGCAGGTAGCAGGTAACAGGTAGCAGGTAGCAGGTAACAGGTAGCAGGTAGCAGGTAGTAGGTAACAGGTAACAGGTAACAGGTAACAGGTAGCAGGTAGCAGGTAACAGGTAGCAGGTAGCAGGTAGTAGGTAACAGGTAGCAGGTAACAGGTAACAGGTAGCAGGTAGCAGGTAGCAGGTAGCAGGTAGCAGGTTGCAGGTAGTAGGTAACAGGTAACAGGTAGCAGGTAACAGGTAGCAGGTAGTAGGTAGCAGATAGCATCACTGCCCTCAGGTAACAGGTAGCAGGTAACAGGTAGCAGGTAGTAGGTAACAGGTAACAGGTAACAGGTAGCAGGTAGTAGGTAGCAGATAGCATCACTGCCCTCAGGTAGCAGGCAGCAGGTAGCAGGTAGTAGGTAACAGGTAACAGGTAACAGGTAGCAGGTAGCAGGTAGTAGGTAACAGGTAACAGGTAACAGGTAGCAGGTAGCAGATAGCATCACTGCCCTCAGGTAGCAGGCAGCAGGTAGCAGGTAACAGGTAGCAGGTAACAGGTAGCAGGTAGCAGGTTGCAGGTAGTAGGTAACAGGTAACAGGTAGCAGATAGCATCACTGCCCTCAGGTAGCAGGCAGCAGGTAACAGGTAGCAGGTAGCAGGCAGCAGGTAGCAGGTAGCAGGTAGCAGGTAGCAGTAATAATAATAACAATAAGCTTTTATTTATATAGCACCTTCCATACATAAGAATGCAGCTCAAAGTGCTGTACAATACTGTGCAAAAGAAAGAAACAGATTAAAGAAAGAAACAGATTAAAGAAAGGAACAGATTAAAAAACGAGAACAACCAAAACATCAGCAGTGCTGTACAATACAGCATCACTCAATCTAGTTGCACAGATAGTTGATCAATACAATAAAATCAGCAGAGATAGCAGCATAGATAACATGCTAATTGAAAGCTAAATTGAAGAGATTTAACTGGCGCTAAAGTTTGCTTCCCTGATGTCTTGAGGTACCGTATTCCACAGTTTAGGGGCATAGTTAATAAATGCCGCATCACCAACTTTCTTTTGGGTTTTGGTAGTAACCTTCAATAAGCCAGCAGCAGAGGACCTGATTGCTCTTGAGGGCGTATAGATTGTCAGTGAATCAGTAAGGTATGATGGTCCCAGCCCATTCAATGCTTTAAATATGAGTAGAAGGGATTTGAAGTCAATTGTAACCGGTACAGGGAGCCGGGCAGAGCAGCTCAGACTGGAGTGATATGCTCTCTCCTCTTAGTTTTTGTCAGTAGCTTAGCAGCAGAGTTTTGAATTAGCTGAAGCCTGTCTATAGACATCTTGGGGAGGCCAGTAAAAAGTGCATGACAGTAGTCAAGTCTACTTGAAATAAAAGCATGAATCAGTTTTCCAGCATCCCGTTGAGTTAAAAACAGCCGCACCTTGGCAATGTTTCTCAGATGAAAAAAGGCTGTCACCTTGGTCACCTTGCTAAAGCAGGTAGCAGGTAACAGGTACCTGTGTTAAGGGACTTCCTGATGTAACCTAAAACAACTCGAAACACCTTCAGTAAAACAAATGCAAGGCTAGAAAGGTATCAGCTTTGGGGTGTAAAAGGATGAGAGAGAGACAAAACACAGACATTCATTAACATTCATTAATACACGCACACTCACACACGCACGCACACACGCACACACACACACACACACACACACACACACACACGTGCTCTCTCTCCTTATATTGCTGTTATTTCGGGCATGGTGATCTAAGGGGATTATCTGAATCAAAGCGTGTGATTCAACATCACAGTGATTCAACCGGACTAACTGTGGCACCAGTGCGTCACGACTGTCTTCGATTGAATGACTTGCGGGCCGGGCGCCGCGAGGGGGCTTGAGGGGGCTTGAAGGGGCGATGCCTGAATGCTGTGCCCCCTCAGTTTGAATGCTGTGCCCCCTCAGTTTTGTGCCCTAATAATTGGGATAAATCTGAAACGTCTTTTGTCAAGTCATTTCATCCACTCCACAAAGGGTTAACTGTCTCGAGATTCCGTCGCTACTCCCACAGGCTCCATTAACAACGCTAATTTGAGCGGCTACGGCTGGACTCTGGAAAGACGCTCATCTGAAACCGCTGCTTGTTGGCCAGTCTGAGATTGGCTGAGCCAGTCGTGGACTTTATTTATTTTTATGTTTTATTTAACCTTTTTTTCGAGAAAGCAGCAACAGTCAATACAACATTACAAAATGATTTGCAATGCAATCAACACAACAATGCGATCCGTCCTACAGAAAACATTTACACTCCTCCTGAACAGAGTTTTGCATCACAGAGTTTTTGGGTGAGTGACTTGGCATTTGTAACAGAGCCCAAGGACGCGTGATAAACTGAGTCCAATCTCTGTAACACAGAGGACTGAATGAAAGCCAGGTGCCTGGGTGGAAGGCATTGCCATCATTTACTGTCAAAATCACTGTCTGTTTTCTGAGGAGAAGGTGAAAGGTTAAAGTTTAAACGCGGGGATCGATCATCATACTGGTCCGGGTTTCCCACTTGGAACTCCGACTTGTCGTTCTAGAGGTTATTTCCCACTCTGTAACTCGTACCTCTGAGTTTCCTACCACTGCAAGACGCATCAGTCCAATTGTAGTAACAAAGATTTCGTCTCGTCTCGTTTTTGAAAAATGTTCGTTTAGTTGTAGTTTTTTTCTGGCTCCGTTCTAGTCAGTTATCCTTTCATATTTTTTTCCGTTACTATTGTTGTGGACAAAACACACACACACACACACACACACACACACACACACACACACACACACACACACACACACACAATACCCAAACAGATGGTCTGTGGAATTACATGAGATGTGATCCTGTAGCTTCTTATCTGTGGTTGACCTCAGTAAAGGCCTTTGTCTCTGTCACACTGAAGAATAGAAGTCATGTCCATGTTATGTTAACAAACAAACACACACACACACACACACACACACACACACACACACACACACACACACGAGTGCCCCCTTCTGCCAAATAACACTTGTCCAAGCAGCAATCCACTCAGAGAGGATTTTTAAACTTTTTTTGTCGATACTCAAAGATTACACAACTGTGTGCGAGGGTTTTATATGGACCACACACACACACACACACACACACACACACACAAACACACACTTTGGTTAAGAGGCTCAACACTACCTGATTCACAGTACAGTGCTGGCCTCTTGGAAATCTGTAATCCTCTGTGGCTCAGTTGGTAGAG
Organism: Argentina silus; assembly: GCF_951799395.1. Taxonomy (NCBI): domain Eukaryota; kingdom Metazoa; phylum Chordata; class Actinopteri; order Argentiniformes; family Argentinidae; genus Argentina; species Argentina silus. The sequence goes on along the minus strand of NC_139656.1, from coordinate 34,041,943 downwards.
CATGGTGCTAACAACGCTTAGGTTGTGGGTTTGATTCCTGCTGGGACCATATATACTGAAACGTATGTACTCATTGCAATGTAAGTTGCTTTGGATAAAAGTGTCAGCTAAATGGCAGATATTAAACCAAGGTGAGGGAACCCTCAACTCGTGAATCTTAGGCAAATCCTTTTTTCCCCAAACTTTCCACTTGCAATCACTCTGGTACATAATATTAATATTATCTGTCCAAAATACCCGTTTCCAGACATCTGCAGGCTTTTTAGGTACTTTTTAGCAAACTGTTAGTGACCATCCTTTGTGAGGATAACTAGTGGTTTGCACCTTGCAGTGAAGCCTCTGTAGTTCAGCTGGTGACGTATTCTGAGGATGGTAGTCTCTGACACATTCACACCTGCCTCCTGGAGAGTGTTCCTCATCTGTGGGACAGTTGTTTTGGGTTTTTTGTTAATTATGGTGAGCATTCTTCAGTCATCCACTGTAGAAGTCTGCCTTGGCCTACCAGACTGTTTGCGATTCAGAATCAGAATCAGAATCAGAATTCTTTTATTTGGCCAAGTACATTTGCACATACAGGAAATTGAGGTTGGTGCATGGGAAATAAAACAACAGTATATAAGCAAAATATGAACAACAAAAATACAAAATAGCAAAATATGAACAAAACAGCAAAAAAAATTACAAAATACAACAATAAATGATGTAGGCTGTGTGAGGCTAAGAGGCAATGAGGCTAGAGGCTGTGACACGGGGATGGGGCATTACACTATCAATGTACACTATCAATGTACACTATCAATGTACACTATCAATTAGAATAAATGTAAATAAATATAAATTACACTGTCAGTGCATTGTGTGTGTGTGTGTGTGTGTGTGTGTGTGTGTGTGTGTGTGTGTGTGTGTCTGTGTCTGTGTCTGTGTCTGTGTCTGTGTGACAGGGTGGGGTGGGGGGGGGGGGGGGGGAGTGGAAGTCCCAGAGTCAGTGAGAGGCAGGGGGCTTGGTTGTGAGCCCCACTGCCATGGGGAAGAAACTGTTCAGGTGGCGTGAGGTTTTGGTCTTGATTGACCAGAAACTTTTGCTGGATGGAAGTCTTTGGAAGAGGTGGTGACCAGGATGGTAAGGATCAGCTATGATCTTTCCTGCTCTCTTACTGGTCCTGGAGTGGAATAGGTCCAGGAGAGATGGCAGGTTGCAGCCGATGACTTTCTCGGCTGACCGAATGGTCCGCTGTAGTCTGCCTTTGTCCTTGGCAGTGGAGGCAGCGAACCAGACGGTGATTGATGAGCTGAGGATGGAGTCAATGATGGCCGTGTAGAACTCAACCATCCCTTTCTGCAGCATGTTGAATTTCTTCAGCCGTCGCAGGAAGAACATGCTCTGCTGGGCCTTCTTGATAGTGGAGATGAGATGATGTTCTCCGCCCACCTGAGGTCCTGTGAAATGATTGTCCCCGGGAATCTGAATGACTCCACAGTGTTAACTGGGGAGTCACACATGATGAGGGGGGCGGTTGGGGCTGGGCTCCTCCTGAAGTCTACTACCATCTCTACAGTTTTTAGTAGTTCTGGCTCCAAGTAGTTCTGGCTGCACCAGGAAGCTAGGCTGTCAACTTCCTTTCTGTAGGCGGATTGGAGATTAATCCAATGAGGGTTGTGTTGTCCGCGAACTTCAGGAGTTTGACAGCAGGGTGGCTAGAGGTGCAGCTGTTGGTGTAGAGGGAGAAGAGTAGAGGAGAGAGCAGACAGCCTTGTGGGAGGATTGCTGAGGTCACCAGTGCTTTTTTTTCTTCTTTTTAATGATGTACCAAACTGTTGATTTCGGTAAGCCTAAGGTTTTGGTTTTGTTTCACATAGTTTTTTTCATAGATTTTTCAGCCTAATAAAGGCTTCCTTGACTTTCATTGTCACCGCTTTGAACCAACATGAAGAGCATAGAGCAGGGTCTGAGGGAACAGTTACCAACATGAAGAGCATAGAGCAGGGTCTGAGGGAACAGTTATCAACATGAAGAGCATAGAGCAGGGTCTGAGGGAACAGTTACCAACATGAAGAGCATAAAGCAGGAGGGAACAGCTGAGAGAACAGTCAGAGCTCCAACTCTGGAGAGCTCATCTCCTGTAGGTTTCCACTCCAGCCCTGTTTGTTACTAACCTCATTCGGCTCCTCATTAGAACCAGCTGCGCTACATTAGAAT
>NC_139656.1:34027246-34034746 GCF_951799395.1 Argentina silus | reverse complement strand
CATGAGTAAAGTGTGATCCCAGGAAGCACTCCAGACTCCAGACCAGAGGATGGCTTAGCTCTCAGACAGAAACGTTCTCTGCCAAGCTGACCTGCAGAAGCTGATGGCCTGATGTCATCATGGACACCATGTATATGATGTCTTCATAAACACCATAGATATGATGTCATCATGAACACCATAGATATGATGTCATCATAAACACCATAGATATGATGTCATCATGAACACCATAGATATGATGTCATCATGAACACCATAGATATGATGTCATCATAAACACCATAGATATGATGTCATCATGAACACCATAGATATGATGTCATCATAAACACCATAGATATGATGTCATCATAAACACCATAGATATGATGTCATCATAAACACCATAGATAGTCTGTCACAGTGGTTCAAGTAAAGACCAAACTGGGTTCCTGTCCTCCTCCTCCTCTTCTTCATCATCTTCCTTTACTCCTCTTCCTCCACCACCTCTTTGTCCTCCTCCCTCTCTCCTCATCTTCCTCCTCCTCGTCCTCCTCCTCCACCACCACCTCCTCCTCTTCTTCCACTTCCTCCTCTCCTCATCCTTCCCCTCCTGATATGTTTGGGGCTAGGACTCGTTAAGAGGACTGGTTGGTTCGGAGGACTGGTTAGTTAGGAAGACTGGTTAGTTAGGGGGACTGGTTAGGTAGAAGGACTGGTTAGTTAGGAGGACTGGTTAGTTAGAAGGACTGGTTGGTTAGGAGGACTGGTTATTTAGGAAGACTGGTTAGTTAGGAGGACTGCTTAGGAGGACTGGTTGGTTAGGAGGACTGGTTAGTAAGGAGGACTGGTTAGGTAGGAGGACTGGTTAGGTAGGAGGACTGGTTAGTTAGGAGGACTGGTTGGTTAGGAGGACTGGTTAGTTAGGAGGACTGGTTGGTTAAGGGGACTTGTTGTGGCTGAGGGCCTTGTTAAGGGGACTTGTTGTGGCTGAGGGCCTTGTTAAGGGGACTCGTTGTGGCTGAGGGCCTTGTTAAGGGGACTCGTTGTGGCTGAGGGCCTTGTTAAGGGGACTCGTTGTGGCTGAGGGCCTTGTTAAGGGGACTCGTTGTGGCTGAGGGCCTTGTTAAGGGGACTCGTTGTGGCTGAGGGCCTTGTTAAGGGGACTCGTTGTGGCTGAGGGCCTTGTTAAGGGGACTCGTTGTGGCTGAGGGCCTTGTTAAGGGGACTCGTTGTGGCTGAGGGCCTTGCCCCCGTTGAGGAGAGCCGAGGCGCTGCGGCTCTTGGTGGGCGTGCCGCTGCCGGAGCGGGAGAACTCTGTGAGGTCATGGAGGGACGGCTCACGGTACATGGCCACTGCAGACAGACAGACAGGCAGACAGACAGGCAGTTAGAATAAACCAACAGGCCCACTGTAGGACAGACAGACAGACAGACAGACAGACAGACAGACAGACAGACAGACAGACAGACCGACAGACAGTTAGAATAAACCAACAGGCTCACTCTAGGACAGACAGACAGACAAACAGACAGACAGACAGTTAGAATAAACCAACAGGCCCACTGTAGGACAGACAGACAGACAGACAGACAGACAGACAGACAGACAGACAAACAGACCGACAGACCGACAGACAGACAGAGAGACAGACAAAAAGGAGGAGGAGGTAGAATAAACATGATGACTGTCTTTGACTCCATCAACACACTGTACTTAAGAGTAAAGGAGAAGGTGTTTCTAAATGACTGACCTGACCGAACGGAGGAAGAGGAGACTGAGCAGCATGCCAGAGTTAAAGGCTCCCATTTGTCATTTTGACGTTTCTTAGCTGACAGTGTTGATCACATCCTGGTGCTGCACAATATTATTGCGCAACGATTCAAGTCCCAAAATGGTCATTTAGGCCAAAGTATGTGTATTTTGGGCGATGCATTCTATTTTCTTAACACCTCCGTAGAACAATTTCCCATGTGCCATACCTTCTGACACATTTTATTGAGAATTGCTCCGAGCTACATCTGGAGCTACATTCCCAAATAGCTCCATGAATTAATAATGTCACCCACCACTCTGTGCCTCCGTTCTTTGAGTATTTTTCAGTATTTTCGAGAAAAGCCAAAAGGAAAACTGCTTGGCGTGAGCCTTCAAAATGAGCCCCACACACACACACACACAGATACGCACACAGACACGCACACGTACACGCACATGCACACACACACACACACACACACACACCTTTTAGTGGTTTAGGGATGAAGTGTGCGGCAGGTTTGGTCTTCTTGACGTGGTTCCCCTTCATGATGACTCCGTCCTTGTTCAGGCCCAGGTACCAGGCCCGGCCAGACTGCTGCTGGCGGTACATGGTAGAGGAGTACGTCACATAGTAGTTCTCAAACACAGACTCCTTAAACTTACACTCCGGAGTAAACATCTCCTGGGGAGGGGAGGGAGAGAGAGGGGGGGGGAGAGGGGAGAGAGAGGGGGGAGAGGGGAGAGGGGAGAGAGGGGAGAGGGGAGAGTAGAGTGTTTATGTCAGATCTCCATCTCTCAGTCTGCAGTGAGGAGCTGATTACTGTTAAACTGCCCCAATCACCCTGTCACCTGATCAATACCAACACTCACTCTGTCACCTGATCAATACCAACACTCACTCTGTCACCTGATCAATACCAACACTCACTCTGTCACCTGATCAATACCAACACTCACTCTGTCACCTGATCAATACCAACACTCACTCTGTCACCTGATCAATACCAACACTCACTCTGTCACCTGATCAATACCAACACTCACTCTGTCACCTGATCAATACCAACACTCACTCTGTCACCTGTTCAATACCAACACTCACTCTGTCACCTGATCAATACCAACACTCACTCTGTCACCTGATCAATACCAACACTCACTCTGTCACCTGATTTACATTTACATTTACATTTATGGCATTTAACAGACACCTTTACCCAAAGCAACTTACAACAAATACATTTGTCTAAGTAAGTGAATCATCTATCCATCAGTCATCATAAAATATAGTAATCTATGCTAGGACCAGGGGCTATTGGCAGAAATGTCTGCAAGACACGCAGAGACACGTGTTTCCACCTGTGAGTCAGAAGGGGGGAAAGAGAGAAAGAGTTGAGTGTCATCTGCGTAGCTGTGGTAGGAGAAACCATGTGAGGAAATTACAAAGCCAAGAGATTTGGTATAGAGGGAGAACAGTAAGGGCCCTAGGACAGAGCCCTGGGGGACCCCAGTGGTGAGAGGACAGCGACACCTGGTAAGAGCGATTGGCCAGGTAGCAAACCAGGAGAGTGCAGAGCCCAGTTCTGAGAGGGTGGAGAGAAGGATCGTGTGGTTTACTGTGTCGAATGCAGAGGACAGGTCCAGAAGAATGAGAACAGAGGGGAGGGAGGAAGCTCGAGCAGAGTGGAGGGCCTCTGTGACAGCAAGGAGAGCAGTCTCAGTAGAGTGCCCAGCCTTAAAGCCGAATTGGTGAGGGTCAAGGAGGTTGTCCTGAAGGAGGTAGTGAGACAGGTGGTTAGAGACAGCACATTCAAGGGTTTTAGATAAGAAGGAAAGAAGGGACACCGGCCTATAGTTATGGACAACAGATGGGTCAAGAGTTGTTTTTTTGAGAAGACGCTTGACTCTGGCTGTCTTAAAGGCAGCTGGGACAGATCCTGTGGATAGAGAGAAATTGATTATGGTGGTAAGGAACGGAAGGAGGTCTTTGGAGATGGATTGGAGAAAGGAGGAGGGGATAGGATCGAGGGGGCAGGTGGTTGCCCGCTTGGATGTGACCAGTTTTAGAATATCATCAGGGGAGAGGGGGGAAAGAGCTGATAAACCAGAGACCGAGTGTAGTGCAGTGGGTTTGGGAGGAGAGGTAGCAGTGTTGGTGAGAGGTAGAGAGAAAGAGCTGCTAATGTCATCAACCTTCTTTTCAAAGTAGGTGACAAAGTCATCCGCAGACAAGGAGAAGGGAGGAGGGAGAGGAAGTGGGTTGAGGAGTGAGGAAAATGTGGAGAACAGTTTCCTTGGGTCAGAGGAAGAGGATTGAATTTTGGAATGGTAGTAAGAAGCTTTAGCAGCTGATGCAGAGGAGGTGTAGTTGAGGAGGAGAGAGAGATAAGGTTTTAGGTCATCAGGGAGGCCGGTTTTTCTCCATTTCCTCTCAGCTGCCCGGAGCCCTATTCTACAAGCTTGCAAGAGAGTCGAAGGGTGAGGAAAGAGTGGACAGGACGGTGGAGGCTGCATCAGTGGATAGAAGGGAGGACACTCACCCTGCCACCTGATCAATACCAACACTCACTCTGTCACTCTGTCATATAGACATGAATATCCACGTCAACCCCCCCCCCACACACACACACACACACACACACACACACACACACACACACACACACACACACACACACACACACGTCTTCCACAGCCCTACCTCCTACCTCTTCCCTCCACAGCCCTACCACACACACACATACACACACATACACACACACACACGCACACGCACACACACACACGCACACGCACACGCACACGCACACGCACACGCACACATACACACACACACACACACGCACACAGAGCTGGGCATACAGTACTTGAAGCAATCTAATAAATGAGTAATGAGTCGTAGATGTTGTCTGCAGCTATGCTGTGCTGCCTTCTGATGAAACAAGAACAACTTGCATTTGCATGTCCTTACTCATGGTCTCCATGGTAACTAGCTGCTCCCCAGAATACATACATTCCAAGGTCACCAAGGAGTCAGCGTCTCAGCCTACAGTATGAGGTGTATACTGGTGGTTAGCATGTTAGCGTCTCAGCCTACAGTATGAGGTGTATACTGGTGGTTAGCATGTTAGCGTCTCAGCCTACAGTATGAGGTGTATACTGGTGGTTAGCATGTTAGCGTCTCAGCCTACAGTATGAGGTGTATACTGGTGGTTAGCATGTTAGCGTCTCAGCCTACAGTATGAGGTGTATACTGGTGGTTAGCATGTTAGCGTCTCAGCCTACAGTATGAGGTGTATACTGGTGGTTAGCATGTTAGCGTCTCAGCCTACAGTATGAGGTGTATACTGGTGGTTAGCATGTTAGCGTCTCAGCCTACAGTATGAGGTGTATACTGGTGGTTAGCATGTTAGCGTCTCAGCCTACAGTATGAGGTGTATACTGGTGGTTAGCATGTTAGCGTCTCAGCCTACAGTATGAGGTGTATACTGGTGGTTAGCATGTTAGTGTCTCAGCCTACAGTATGAGGTTAAAGGTTAAGCGCTGGGGAGGGGAAGACTCACTGATGTGTACAGGAAGCCCTCGTTGTTCATGGCCAGGTAGAGTTTGGTCTGAACCCCTTGGATGGCAACCACACGTAGCCCCACTGGGATTAGATTGAACACCGCTGGAACACAAGGGGGGGGGGGGGGGGGGGCACAGGGAGGACATGGGGGGGGGGATACTTGTGAAGGATTCAGTGTGAGAGCGATATTAGCAATATTAACGTCTAAATTGATTCGTCAGACGTCCTGAACTCTCTGCCCTATCAATCTGCAGGGCAGGAACATCTCTGCTGGCAGTCACTGGCCTCCCTCCTACCTCCTCCCTCCACAGCCCTACCTCCTACCTCCTCCCTCCACAGCCCTCCCTCCTCCCTCCACAGCCCTAACTCCTCCCTCCTCCTTCCACAGCCCTACCTCCTACCTCCACAGCCCTACCTCCTCCCTCCTCCCTCCTCCTTCCACAGCCCTACCTCCTACCTCCTTCCTCCACAGCCCTACCTCCTCCCTCCACAGCCCTACCTCCTCCCTCCACAGCCCTCCCTCCTACCTCCTCCCTCCACAGCCCTACCTCCTCCCTCCTCCCTCCACAGCCCTACCTCCTCCCTCCATAGCCCTCCCTCCTCCCTCCACAGCCCTACCTCCTACCTCCTCCCTCCTCCATCCACAGCCCTGCCTCCTCCCTCCTCCATCCACAGCCCTACCTCCTCCCTCCTCCTTCCACAGCCCTACCTCCTCCCTCCTCCATCCACTGCCCTACCTCCTCCCTCCACAGCTCTACCTCCTCTCTCCTCCTTCCACAGCCCTACCTCCTCCCTCCACAGCCCTCCCTCCTCCCTCCACAGCCCTACCTCCTACCTCCTCCCTCCACAGCCTTACCTCCTACCTCCTCCCCTCTGAGCCCTCGCTGCTGTTCTGTGTCTACCCTACCGAAGCTGCTGTTCTGTGTCTACCCTACCGAAACTGCTGTTCTGTGTCTACCCTACCGAAACTGCTGTTCTGTGTCTACCCTACCGAAACTGCTGTCCTCCTCCTTGGTTCCATCGACGGTGCCATCGGCCTGTAGCTGGAGGTGGTAACCATGACGACTGTAGAGCTTGGTCACAATGCCCTTCAGCTGGGGCTCTGGGGAGACAGGATGGTAAGAAAGTGAAAACAGAGGTGAGGAGAGGAGAGGAGAGGAGAGGAGAGGAGAGAATGGAATAGAAGAGAAGAGAAGAGAAGAGAAGAGAAGAGAAGAGAAGAGGAGAGGAGAGGAGAGGAGAGAATGGAATAGAAGAGAAGAGAAGAGAAGAGGAGAGGAGAGGAGAGGAGAGGAGAGGAGAGGAGAGGAGAGGAGAGGAGTGACAGATGGAATAATTACTGTTAATAACTGTTCTCATGAGTAGTGATTCTATAGAACACTGTTGTATCCTCGATGGCTGGGACACCAACCAGAGGGCTGGGCAGAACCTGGGATAGTGGTCGTCATGGAGATAGAACAGATAGAACAATATCTCTATGGATACCAGCCTGTATCTCCATGCAAGGATCAGCTCATTCAGACAGACAAACAGACGGACAGACAGACAGACAGATAGACAGCTAGCCAGACAGACAGGCAGACAGACAGACAGACAGACAGACAGACAGACAGACAGACAGACAGACAGTTGGTCATGCTTCTCAGTGTATCTACATATCCATGCCTAACCCTAACCCTGCATATTCAGTGTAGTAGTAGTAGTAGTAGTAATGGTAGTAACATAGTAGTAGCAGTAGTAGTAGTAGTAGTAGTAGTAGTAATGGTAGTAACATAGTAGTAGCAGTAGTAGTAGTAGTAGTAGTAGTAGTAGTAATGGTAGTAACATAGTAGTAGCAGTAGTAGTAGTAGTAGTAGTAGTAGTAATGGTAGTAACATAGTAGTAGCAGTAGTAGTAGTAGTAGTAGTAGTAGTAATGGTAGTAACATAGTAGTAGCAGTAGTAGTAGTAGTAGTAGTAGTAGTAGTAATGGTAGTAACATAGTAGTAGCAGTAGTAGTAGTAGTAGTAGTAGTAGTAATGGTAGTAACATAGTAGTAGTAGTAGTAGTAGTAATGGTAGTAACATAGTAGTAGTAGTAGTAGTAGTAGTAGTAGTAGTAGTAATGGTAGTAACATAGTAGTAGCAGTAGTAGTAGTAGTAGTAGTAGTAGTAATGGTAGTAACATAGTAGTAGCAGTAGTAGTAGTAGTAGTAG
>NC_139656.1:33992246-34022246 GCF_951799395.1 Argentina silus | reverse complement strand
ATGAACCAGGCTACACAGTCCTCAACATGAACCAGGCTGGACAGCCCTCAACATGAACCAGGCTGCACAGTCCTCAACATGAACCAGGCTACACAGACCTCAACATGAACCAGGCTGGACAGCCCTCAACATGAACCAGGCTACACAGCCCTCAACATGAACCACACAGCCCTCAACATGAACCAGGCTACACAGTCCTCAACATGAACCAGGCTACACAGCCCTCAACATGGATCAGGCTACACAGTCCTCAACATGAACCACACAGTCAGTCTTCAACATGAACCAGGCTACACAGCCTGATGATGATGATGATCATGATAGTTTCTGGTCATATAGTGCAGAGCCGACCTGGTGGTCGCCTTCTCTTCCGCTTCTTGGAGCCAAACAGTTTGACGCGCGAGAACACGTTCAGCTTGCTCGGTTTCTCACACGGTCCTTTGCTGTTACTCGGGCTGCTCGCGCAGCGGCCAGCGTTCGCCTTCTCGCGCTCCCTCACCTGCCGCCTCTGCCGTATGAGGGAGTTGGCAATCGCCGCGGCCATCGCCATGACGTCCCCGGTCTATATCCACCACTCACCAAACATAGAATATCATACGATGAAATCTTACCATTAATATCATTGTTTCTAAGTAAAGCACAATGTCCATTATAGCGTCCAAGCGCGTCATAAAGTCCGTACGGTAAAACCTTTCACTTCAACAGGAGAGGGGAAAGAAGCTTCTGGATGATGTGTCGTGCGGTCGAGCCTCATGCGCGGTGATGTGGAGCAACAGCTCGTGGAACATTCGGTTTGTTGTTGATCACTGCAGCTTCTCCTCCAGCACGCGCGTGGGCTGCGCCGGGGTCCGTGGTGCGCTCGCTCTCCGTGAGGGAAATGCGGTCCTCCAAATGTTTTTCAATGAAACACCTCTGGAGTGAAGCACTGCGAGACACCGAGACATCGCGTTCCGCTGCTCGCGCCATGGATGGAACATCTGCACGCGACACACGCCTCTCAACACAAGGTCTCGAGCCAAAACCACCGACCGTTGAAATGGCACCTGTTAGCCCCACGTGGCATAACGATCATATGTGTTATTCTGAGGGAAGGAGGTTGCAGGGTGGAGAGAATGGGGGCGAAGGAGAGCGGGGGGGGTTAGTGAGAGAGTAGTAGAGAGAGAGAGAGAGGGAAGGGGGCGAGAGAGAAAGAGAGAGAGAGAGGAGGGAGACTGAGAGGGGGGAGTAGAGAGAAAGAGAGAAAGAGAGAGAGAGGACAGGGGGAGACTAAGAGGGGGGAGTAGAGAGAGAGAGAGAGAGAGAGAGGGGGGGGGGGGGGCTCTCATTTTGGTGCAGAGGTTTTCCTACTGCTCGCTCCCATCTCCCCAACTCTGTCGATGTGAACTGCGGCACGCGTCATGTAGCCTACACACGCACACGCACACACACACACACACACACACACACACACACACACACACACACACACACAGCACAGCACAGCACGGCTCAGAGAAACATTCTAATTTCTGAATATGCATCTGACGGGAATGGCACGAGGCGACGATCCTTCTGCATCTGTGACATCACATTCATCAAAACGTCGTTTATTCTAAAGCCTCACGGAGCAGAAGACAGCCGAGAGAGAGCGAGAGAGAGGGAGGGAGGGAGGGAGGGAGAAGGTGGGAGGGTGTTGCTGGATGAGAGCTCTCCTCCTCTTCTCACTGACTGGCGGCTTCTGGTCAGGCTGATTCTGGTCAAGCTGATTCTGGTCAGGCTGATTCTGGTCAAGCTGATTCTGGTCAGGCTGATTCTGGTCACAGACGTCCCGTCTGCAGGGACCGCGAGGCTGCTGCTCTTTGATGTCGCCGCGTGGACGAGGGACAAGTGGCTCTGCGTCCCTGGGGTCTTCACGAAACACTAACACCCGGGGCCAGGTAACCGGTAACCGCTGTCTTCCATCTAAACCACCGTTCTCTCCATGAGCGCGCCACGGGGCTACGGTGTGTGTGGTACAGACAGTCCATAGAAAACGGACAGCAGCTATGTTAAGTGATAGCTTTCATTATAACCATATTGTTTCAATTGTAATAAATCTGGCTCATTTAAATTGTTCAGATTAAAAGAAAAAAGCGAATGGATATCGTTTTGGCTGTTCTAACTTTCGTCATCAATTCAGATCTTTGACAGCATCATTCTCAGTGTAATGGCGTGTCATGACTTCTCCCCGTGCCGGTCTAGTTCCCGGTGGGGCGGGTGCATGGAATGTCAGTAGAATCTCAAGTCATCTCGTTCCGTTCCTTGGTCAGTTGTCCGCGCGCTCTGCCGGTGTGACAGCAACAGCGCCACCTGTAGAGCACGCGGAACCCCCCATATTCATCATCATTAACCTCTTTAAACTGAATGTCCTATTCGACAAATTTCCGCCTAAAAACCAGACCCAAACTAAACTGCTTACAACATTAGAAATATGATGATCAGATGAAAAAGCCGGTTGCCATTTGATAGGTAACACCTTGAAGTTTTGTGTGGATATGATCAGATCATAGTTCAGAATAACATATTACACATGACAAGGAGATAAGCACCGCGTACAGCGCCTATTGACAGCACCGCCGCCACAGATCAGAACAGCGCATAAAGCCCACTACGGTACCATCAGCACCAAGGACAGCGCACCAACGCGTACTGTCGCCTACGGCCAATCCCACAGACAGCCGTGTAAGATCAGAATAATGTTTGATTTAACTGAAATAGAAAAAAATTCAAGCAAATGATCCCTTCCCTCTAACTAGTTTTCGACTATTACTTCTACTTCAATTTTCTTTTCTTTTTTTTTTTATTGAAAAACATTGTTTCGCTGCTGGAACTAGTTTAAACAGTCCTACCTGAGGTTAGGGTCTCAGATCTGCGGAGAGGGAAAGTCATGCTTCGCTCGTGGAGCCGAGGAACTGTTTGTTAACGTTTTAGCAAATTCCCAGATATGCCTATCCCTGGTGTCTGCTCGAGGACCTTCCTCAGTTCAAACATTCTCAGAGGCATTCGGTCCATTAAAGCCTTGCACGCGGCGGTGATAGGAGATGATTCTAGAACATAAGTGGCCATTAAGACTGTAAACGCTCATGAATGATTTAGCAAGAGGCTTCGCTGATCCGGCAGAATCCGGACAATAACAACATGCGTGGCTGTAGCCGTCAGTGGCCTCTCTGTAGCCAACCTGTAGCCTCGGTTAAATCGTTTAGAAAGGGATCATGTTGTCAGTCGACCAATGATGTGGTAGGCCACCCCGCCACCTCCTTGTGCGACGTTCTGCCTTCTGTATTTACCTGCCAGTATAGCTAGATAATATGACCACACAGGTCTGCAGAAACCATCCCCCAGACCATAATACTTTGGAGACTGGGTTGGTAAATGGCCATGTAGACTCGTTCTCAAATGTCTAATTTCCAATGGCTGTAGGCCTAGAGTTCACCAACTCCACACAGCAGAGAGCCAAGTTAAAGTCTCTCCAGCTTTAGCACCTGCCTACTACTACACAGTGAAGTCATCCAGAAGGAGTCTTATTACAGGGTAATTATATTAGGCTGCTCACACACCCGTGACAACCCGGGATAATCTGGTTGAACACGTCATTACCGGGAATCACGGAGGAAGAGACCAGCTGGGCATCAGAGGTCATCAGAGGTCCTGCTCCATAGAAGAGACATAGGACTAATCCTGCTGTGCACGGCCCTGCACGCACACACACACACACACACACACACACACACACACACACACACACACACACACACAGACACGCACACACACAGACACAGGCTATATGTTCTCAACAATAGGCACCATAAGACGTGCATGCTGCTCTGTTGTTGCGTACCATCGTACTGGAGAAGCAGAACCTCCATTTGTTGAGTTGTCATTCTCCTAACCGGAACACCTGCCACTAGATGGCGCCAAACCACAAGGAAACCATCATTCTGAATGGGTTGGACCTCCCTTCCCAGCCAAACAAACCGAAACACAAACACCTGCTTGTTCTTGTTTTGAAATAAAACATGTTGTATTACTGCGGGAATTCTAAATGGAGAGATCCAAGGGGGCAGGACAAGAAGCCTGGCAAGATTCAACATGAGTCAAGCAAGAGTCATCATCATCATCATCATCATCATCATCATCATCATCATCATCATCATCACCACCATCATCATCATCACCACCATCATCATCATCATCACCACCATCATCATCATCATCATCATCACCACCATCATCATCATCATCACCACCATCATCATCACCATCATCATCGTCATCATCATCATCATCGTCATCGTCGTCATCATCATCATCATCACCATCATCATCAACATCATCATCAACATCGTCATCATCATCATCAATACCATCATCATCACCATCATCGTCATCATCATCATCACCACCATCATCATCATCATCATCACCACCACCATAATCATCATCAGATGATCAGTCATTATTACAGACATGTGACCAGCGAGGCCCAGACATGTGACCAGCGAGATCCAGACATGTGACCAGCGAGATCCAGACATGTGACCAGCGAGATCCAGACATGTGACCAGCGAGATCCAGACATGTGACCAGCGAGGCCCAGACATGTGACCAGCAAGATCCAGACATGTGACCAGCGAGGCCCAGACATGTGACCAGACCAACCTTGGTGATTTGATGGTTCTCTGATGGCCTTGTGCTTCAGTAGGCAGCAGAGGATGCTGTGGCAGCTATGCCGACAGGGAGTGTGTGTGTGAGCGCACACACACACACACACACACACACACACACACACACACACACACACACACACACACACACACACACAGCCTGGGCATGGTTCTCTCCTTGGCACAGTCTGGCATGGGGCGTCATGTGACCACAGTCTGGCGTGGCGTGGAGCATCGTGCGGTTATCAGGATGAGAGAGCTGTCAGGATATGTTCTTCACCTCCTGTCATGTGGAGGTCTACCAGCCTGGACAGCCCTGGGCAGCCTTGTGGAGGACCAGCCCTGGACAGCCTGAACAGCCTTGTGGAGGATCAGCCCTGGACAGCCTTGTGAAGGACCAGCCCTGGGCAGCCTTGTGGAGGACCAGCCTTGTGAAGGACCAGCCCTGGACAGCCTTGTGGAGGACCAGCCTTGTGAAGGACCAGCCCTGGACAGCCCTGGACAGCCTTGTGGAGGACCAGCCCTGGACAGCCTTGTGAAGGACCAGCCCTGGACAGCCCTGGGCAGCCTTGTGGAGGACCAGCCCTGGGCAGCCTTGTGGAGGACCAGCCCTGGGCAGCCTTGTGGAGGACTAGCCCTGGAGAGCCCTAGACAGCCCTGTGGAGGACAAGCCCTGGACAGCCTGAACAGCCTTGTGGAGGACCAGCCCTGGGCAGCCTTGTGGAGGACCAGCCCTGGACAGCCTTGTGGAGGACCAGCCCTGGGCAGCCTTGTGGAGGACCAGCCCTGGGCAGCCTTGTGGAGGACCAGCCCTGGACAGCCTTGTGGAGGACCAGCCCTGGGCAGCCTTGTGGAGGACCAGCCCTGGACAGCCTTGTGGAGGACCAGCCCTGGAGAGCCCTAGACAGCCCTGTGGAGGACAAGCCCTGGACAGCCTGAACAGCCTTGTGGAGGACCAGCCCTGGACAGCCTTGTGGAGGACCAGCCCTGGGCAGCCTTGTGGAGGACCAGCCCTGGGCAGCCTTGTGGAGGACCAGCCCTGGGCAGCCTTGTGGAGGACCAGCCCTGGGCAGCCTTGTGGAGGACCAGCCCTGGGCAGCCTTGTGGAGGACCAGCCCTGGGCAGCCTTGTGGAGGACCAGCCTTGTGGAGGACCAGCCCTGGACAGCCTTGTGGAGGACCAGCCCTGGACAGCCTTGTGGAGGACCAGCCCTGGGCAGCCTTGTGGAGGACCAGCCCTGGGCAGCCTTGTGGAGGACCAGCCCTGGGCAGCCTTGTGGAGGACCAGCCCTGGGCAGCCTTGTGGAGGACCAGCCCTGGGCAGCCTTGTGGAGGACCAGCCCTGGGCAGCCTTGTGGAGGACCAGCCTTGTGGAGGACCAGCCCTGGACAGCCTTGTGGAGGACCAGCCCTGGACAGCCTTGTGGAGGACCAGCCCTGGGCAGCCTTGTGGAGGACCAGCCCTGGACAGCCTTGTGGAGGACCAGCCCTGGGCAGCCTTGTGGAGGACCAGCCCTGGACAGCCTTGTGGAGGACCAGCCCTGGGCAGCCTTGTGGAGGACTAGCCCTGGACAGCCTTGTGGAGGACCAGCCCTGGGCAGCCTTGTGGAGGACCAGCCCTGGGCAGCCTTGTGGAGGACCAGCCCTGGGAGCCTTGTGGAGGACCAGCCCTGGGAGCCTTGTGGAGGACCAGCCCTGGGCAGCCTTGTGGAGGACCAGCCCTGGGCAGCCTGAACAGCCTTGTGGAGGACCAGCCCTGGGCAGCCTTGTGGAGGACCAGCCCTGGGCAGCCTTGTGGAGGACCAGCCCTGGGCAGCCTTGTGGAGGACCAGCCTTGTGGAGGACCAGCCCTGGACAGCCTTGTGGAGGACCAGCCCTGGACAGCCTTGTGGAGGACCAGCCCTGGGCAGCCTTGTGGAGGACCAGCCCTGGACAGCCTTGTGGAGGACCAGCCCTGGGCAGCCTTGTGGAGGACCAGCCCTGGACAGCCTTGTGGAGGACCAGCCCTGGGCAGCCTTGTGGAGGACTAGCCCTGGACAGCCTTGTGGAGGACCAGCCCTGGGCAGCCTTGTGGAGGACCAGCCCTGGACAGCCTGAACAGCCTTGTGGAGGACCAGCCCTGGGCAGCCTTGTGGAGGACCAGCCCTGGACAGCCTTGTGGAGGACCAGCCCTGGGCAGCCTTGTGGAGGACCAGCCCTGGGCAGCCTTGTGGAGGACCAGCCCTGGGCAGCCTTGTGGAGGACCAGCCTTGTGGAGGACCAGCCCTGGACAGCCTGAACAGCCTTGTGGAGGACCAGCCCTGGGCAGCCTTGTGGAGGACCAGCCCTGGGCAGCCTTGTGGAGGACCAGCCCTGGGAGCCTTGTGGAGGACCAGCCCTGGGAGCCTTGTGGAGGACCAGCCCTGGGAGCCTTGTGGAGGACCAGCCCTGGGAGCCTTGTGGAGGACCAGCCCTGGGAGCCTTGTGGAGGACCAGCCCTGGGAGCCTTGTGGAGGACCAGCCCTGGGAGCCTTGTGGAGGACCAGCCCTGGGAGCCTAGCTCTCCTACATACATGCAGCTCTAAAGATCACCATGAACAAAACATAGGAGTAGGAAGAGTGCACTGTGATGGTTGAAGTATTTGTGTTCAGCCAATAGTCTTCCTGTGTCTCACTGGGCGGTGCTAACAGTCTTCCTGTGTCTCACTGGGCGGTGCTAACAGTCTTCTTGTGTATCAGTGAGAGCTAATAGTCTTCCTGTGTCTCACTGGGCGGTGCTAACAGTCTTCTTGTGTATCAGTGAGAGCTAATAGTCTTCCTGTGTATCAGTGAGAGCTAATAGTCTTCCTGTGTATCAGTGAGAGCTAATAGTCTTCCTGTGTATCAGTGAGAGATAATAGTCTTCCTGTATGACTGGGCGGTGAGACCATGTGACTATGATGCACACACCTCCATCCAGACCACAGAAGCTCCTCCAGCTGGCTCCTCGACGAGGAGGACAGATTAACATTCTTCATTAAGATCCCTGTAGATGGAGGGGAGGACGAGGAGAGGACTGGAGGGAAGGAGGAGAGGAAGAGAAGAATGGAAGGGAGGAAATGACTGGAGGGAAGGACCATGTCAGTAAACAACTACCACCATGTCAGTAAACAACCAACACCATGTCAGTAAACAACCACCACCATGTCAGTAAACAACAACCATGTCAGTAAACAACCACCATGTCAGTAAACAACAACCATGTCAGTAAACAACCACCACCATGTCAGTAAACAACCACCATGTCACTAAACAACCACCATGTCAGTAAACAACCACCATGTCACTAAACAACCACCATGTCAGTAAACAACCACCATGTCAGTAAACAACCACCACCATGTCAGTAAACAACCACCATGTCAGTAAACAACCACCACCATGTCAGTAAACAACCACCATGTCAGTAAACAACAACCATGTCAGTAAACAACCACCATGTCAGTAAACAACCACCACCATGTCAGTAAACAACCAACTAAATAACCAGCAGAGGTGCAGGTGATCAGAGAGAGGTAGTCACGAGAACTGTGAAGAAGAGGGGAGGAGGGGAGGAGAGGAGGAGGGGAGGAGAGGAGGAGGGGAAAAGGGGAGGAGAGGAGGAGAGGAGGAGGGGAGGAGGGGAGGAGAGGAGGAGAGGAGGAGGGGAGGAGAGGAGGAGAGGAGGAGGGGAAGGTAGGAAAGGAGTCTGTCTGGATCGGCCAGTAGGACATGTCCACCTAGCCTCTCCTGTGAGGTGCAGCTAATTAAAGGTTCTACTATCTCAACTCCTAAATCCTCCAAAATCCTCCTCTTGATCAACCTGTCTGTGACATCATCAGCCCTTCTGTGACCTCATCAACCTTTCCGTGACCTCTTCAACCCTTCTGTGACCTCATCTGCTCTTTCTTAACCATCAACTTTAATTAGTTTGTGTTCTGCATGCTGCTAGCTAAAAAACATCTCCTCTGGGGTCCAAAGAGATTGGTTTAATGACATCAAACCCTAGAGACAGAGAGAGAGACAGACAGACAGACAGAGAGCGAGAGAGAGGGGGGGGGGGGAGGGGGGGGGGGGGAGAGAGAGAGAGGGGGGGGGGGGGAGGGAGAGAGAGAGAGCCTGATGTCTGCTGTGTCATGCTGCATGTCAACCCCACCAACATCTATCTAACCTGATTTACATTATATTTTCGTTTTGAATAAATGAATGAATGGAGAAGATGTCATTCTATCCCTCTGCCTTACAGGACCTTGGTACATTATGACATCATATCAAACGTGTTTCTGAGCATGAATGATCCCATGGAAATAGAATGGAATAGAATCATTCCATTTCTATGAATAAACCACTGTCTGTATCACGTGATAATGACATGAGAGCTTGTAGACTACTCCCTCTTTTCAGCCCCCAGCCCCCAGCCCCAGCCCCAGCTCCAGCCCCCAGCCCCCAGCCCCAGCCCCAGCCCCAGCTCTAGCCCCCAGCCTGCAGCTCCCAGCTCCCAGCCCCCCCCCCCAGCCCCCAGCCCCAGCCTGCAGCTCCCAGCCCCAGCCCCAGCCTGCAGCTCCCAGCTCCCAGCCCCCAGCCCCCCCCCCAGCCCCCAGCCCCAGCCTGCAGCTCCCAGCCCCAGCCCCCAGCCCCCAGTCACCAGCCCTCAGCCCCCAGCCTGCAGCTCCCAGCCCCCAGCCTCCAGCCCCCAGCCCCAGCCCACTCCCCCAACCCCAGCCTGCAGCTCCCAGCCCCCAGCCTGCAGCTCCCAGCCCCCAGCCCCAGCCTGCAGCTCCCAGCCCCAGCCCCAGCCTGCAGCTCCCAGCCCCAGCCCCAGCCCCAGACTGCAGCTCCCAGCTCCAGCTCCAGCCCCCAGCCTGCAGCTCCCAGCTCCCAGCCCCAGCCCCAGCCCCAGCCCCAGCCTGCAGCTCCCAGCCCCCAGCCTGCAGCTCCCAGCTCCCAGCCCCAGCCCCAGCCCCAGCCCCAGCCCCAGACTGCAGCTCCCAGCCCCCAGCCTGCAGCTCCCAGCTCCCAGCCCCAGCCCCAGCCCCAGCCCCAGCCCCAGCCTGCAGCTCCCAGCCCCCAGCCTGCAGCTCCCAGCTCCCAGCCCCAGCCCCAGCCCCAGCCCCAGCCCCAGCCCCAGCCCCAGCCCCCAGCCTGCAGCTCCCAGCTCCCAGCTCCCAGCCCCAGCCCCAGCCCCAGCCCCAGCCCCAGACTGCAGCTCCCAGCTCCAGCTCCAGCCCCCAGCCTGCAGCTCCCAGCGCTGCGATTCGCGCAACGATTCTACTCATGCCAGAGGAACCTGTCCAACTGCGCGCCTCGCGGAGTACCGTCACAACCCTTCCCGCTGACGCACACAACATGGACTTGGAATATCTGTGATATAACTAACCAGAGCAGATGGACTGTTTTCTACTGCGCATAAATATAATAAACCGTTTGACGGGATGCATCCCGTCCCCCAGTCTCACTCACATTGTTAATTCCTCACTTCACGGTCCCGTGGTTGACTACTCTGGCAATAGTCAAAGCATTGGTAATCATAACATGCACTGAAATAGTTACATTGACAGGGTTAAATTGTTGCCAGGAAAATCACAACATGAGGACAGCAAAGAGAGGATTATTGTTAGTGTTGTCTGTCACACTGGCGACTACTATCACCTTTGGTTGCATCCTTCTCCTCTTTAGGTCTGGACGCTTTCCCGCTCATAGAGCCGCGAGGTTGGGGACTCCGTCAAAACTTCAGCCCAGCAGAACAAGCTCAACCCCAGGTCTCCTCCCTCAGGTCTCCGGACGGGTCTGCTCTCGGCGGGCTGGGTGTGGAAGTCATCCGCTGGAACTGAGAGGGAAAACGGCCGTTGAAACCAGGGAAGCCCCGCTGACATGATTTATTGAGGGCAATAAAAACAGCCTCATTTACGATGCGCTTTCTTTCAATGTTCAATAAAACAGGTTATTTATATGCCACATTATACACTATTTTTGCCAGCCAGCGTAAGAAATTCTCACAAGAAACCAATCACAAAAACACACAAGTTGGCAGCAACGAAACCCTCCCCATTATTACACAACAGAGCACAATAACACATATTTATTTACACTAATACAAACATACGGATGTTTCAATGTTGTCAGACTAGTGATGGACAATTATACTGGGAACAGCGGTAACTTACCGAGAGCAGAGGAACCTCTCTCCTCCGACCAGGTTGAAGAGACCGAATAACGGCGCTGTCTCCGGTACACGGCTCCACCCCGCTCGCGACAGGCTACGTAGACTCACACGGGGCCGCAGGTCTCGAGCTGTTTAAGTGATCCTCTGAAGCCGGACGGGTCGATAGTTGGGCCCAAATTCTGCTTTAATTTCATCATTAATTTGATTATTGTTTACTTTATCTCCTTGGCATGTGTAGTATGTTATTCTGAACTATGATCTAATCGTATCCTCAGAAAAATTCAAGGTGTTACCTATTAAATGGCATCCTGCTTTTGCATCTGATCATCATATTTCTATAATGTTATAAGCAGTTTAGTTTGGGTCTGGTTTTAGGCGGAAATGAGTCAAATAAGGCATTCAGTTTAAGAGGTTATGACATTTAGCCAGAAACGATAAGGGGAACTTGTATTATCGTTAAACTGTTTTGCATCAAACATTCTCCTCTACGGGCAATAGGGAGACATCAGTTTATATCAGGTCTTTTTGCTTCTCCATTCTATTCTGTGAACAAGCTCTCAGTCATCTTAATTATCTTTGAACAAAGCTACTGTCGTAGTACAGTTATGAGGCAGTTATAAGGTAGGGCTAATCTGACCATGAATGATAAAGTGAGAAGGGGATATCAGGGAACCATCGAGGGTATTAACCTCTTCTGCTGAATGCCCTATTTGACTAACTTCTACATTTAAAAAAACAGACCCAAACTAAAATGATTATAAACATTAGAAATATGATGATCAGATGCAAAAGCAGGATGCCATTTAATAGGTAACACATTGAAGTTTTGTGTGGATATGTTAAGATCATAGTTTAGAATAACATACTACATATGACAAGGATATAAAGTAAACAATAATCAAATTAATAATCAAATTAAAGCTGAATTTGGGCCCAATTATGGGCCAGTCAGGCTTAAGAAGTTCTGGGCAGATGACGAGTGAACATCGTTGGTTTAGATGATGAAGTGAGATGGGGTGGGTGGTATTAAACAGATTAACAGTGAACACCGTTGGTTGAGATTTGCACGGTTGACGGTTCTGCCGTTGTGAGAAGTACCGGCGTCCTTATTTCTCCTGGCCGTCCATCCTGCTGGTTGCTGTGGTTACGGGCGGCTCGCCGGGTTCTGACAGTAATGAACTAATCGGGCCTGCAGTATAATGGCCCGGAGCCAATCACAGACCAGTAGATTTAGGACACAGTTGATTGGTCAGGAGCAGTCAATCTGTTCTGACGGAGAGTCCGGCTGGTCGCAGCAGACAGCTCCCCGGTCCGGGCCTCGGGCCAACAGACGTTCTAACCGACCGGTTGAGATTTAGCCTCCCGCTGGGAGTTCGGTCATGTGACATGCGTCTAACTGGAACAGATCTACTTTCCACCTTCTGTGGTCTTATATTAGCAGCCTAGAGTGAATGAGCTTTTCAGCCGTGAGTGATTTCATTTTCTATGTGCAATAACAACATGGTTAATAATTGATGCCCACAGGTTGTGATGTTGTCTCGTGGAGGAGAGACATCCTACTGAAACAGAAACGCAGAGAGGAGATTCCGAGGAAGGAGCTTTCAGAAACAGGAACTTTGTAAATATTTCAGTTTTTGTGTTTGTGCCATTGTTGTGTGTAGGATCATCCCCAGCCTCCAGCCCCCAGCCCCCTCTCTCGGTGGGAGAGAGTGTGAGGGGCTGGTGATCTGCAGGGAGCACAGCCTTGATGGCCACCTCCTTGTTGTCCCTGTCAAAGCGGTCCCTGTCTCTAATATCATTAACATCTATAATATAAATAACATCTATAATATCATTAACATCTATAATATCAATAACATCTATAATATAAATAACATCTATAATATCATTAACATCTATAATATCATTAACATCTATAATATCAATAACATCTATAATATCAATAACATCTATAATATCATTAACATCTATCATATCAATAACATCTATAATATCATTAACATCTATAATATCAATAACATCTATAATATCAATAACATCTATAATATCATTAACATCTATCATATCAATAACATCTATAATATCAATAACATCTATAATATCATTAACATAACATGTGTTTGATACCATTTCTTATTCCATTCCATGCATTATAATGAGCCCGTCCTCTGATTCCTACATCCACCAGCCTCCACCAGCCTCCACCAGCCTCCCCTGCCACATATACATGCATCTCTCTGGCTCTGCTCTGGATATGCCATCGCCAGTAATATCAGGTATCAGTTCTCGCGGCCCCCCACTGGTCAGAGCTTACACACACAACTAACGGGACTGCTGTGACTCAACTGTCAATATTTGTTGTGTTGCTCAAGTTTGGATCAAAATGAAATCAGAACAATGTAACAAATAGATTCCATACAGAAGTTAGACCATTACTCAAGCCAACCAAAAACACTTCTGGTAAGCATAATTATAACTTCAACACACACACACACACACACTCTCTCTCTCTCTCTCTCTCTCATACACACACACACACACACACACACACACACACACACACACACACACACACACACACACACACACACACACACACACACACACACAGGTGGTTCTGTGTAAACAGTGGTCTGTACTTTGGAGCTGTTGGCCAGTGTGTTCCAGCACAAGGACCAGACAACATGGCGAAGGTTAGTTTATTAGTGCTGAGCGCTGGAGTCCTGCTGGAGTACTGGCTGATGGCTGGAGGTAGGTCTGCTCTAACCCTAACCCTAACCCTAACCCTGCCTAACCCTAACCCTATCCCTGTCTAACCCTAACCCTATCCCTGTCTAACCCTAACCCTATCCCTGTCTAACCCTAACCCTGTCTAACCCTAACCCTAACCCTGTCTAACCCTAACCCTAACCCTGTCTAACCCTGTCTAACCCTAGGCTGTAGTCATAGGTGAATGATAGATATCATACTAGTGTCAGGGGAGGCTGGTGGAGGTCGACATCGGAGGACAGGCTCATTGTTTGGATTCCGTGCATTACAATGAGCCCGTCCTCCGATTTCTACCTCCACCAGCCTCCCCTGCTCAGTATCCATTCCCACTGTAAGCTACAGTTTCCTGATCTCCTTGTGTTCAGTCAGAGGCAGCTGTGTCATACTGGGACACACTGGCTGTGTTCCAACATCGACTCTAGTGCCTCAGAGAGAGACGTCTCCTGGTACACTAGCTAGTGTAGATACTGAGCCATGCATTCTCCCTGGTACACTAGCTAGTGTAGATACTGAGCCATGCATTCTCCCTGGTACACTAGCTAGTGTAGATACTGAGCCATGCATTCTCCCTGGTACACTCGCTAGTATGGATAGGGACAGGATAGAGGGACAGAGGGACAGAGAGACAGGGGGACAGAGAGACAGAGGGACAGGGGGACAGAGAGACAGGGGGACAGAGGGACAGAGAGACAGAGAGACAGAGGGACAGAGAGACAGAGGGACAGAGAGACAGAGGGACAGAGAGACAGAGGGACAGAGAGACAGGGGGACAGAGAGACAGAGGGACAGAGGGACAGAGAGACAGAGGGACAGGGGGACAGAGAGACAGGGGGACAGAGAGACAGAGGGACAGGGGGACAGAGAGACAGAGGGACAGGGGGACAGAGAGACAGAGAGACAGGGGGACAGAGAGACAGAGAGACAGAGAGACAGGGTTACAGGAGGACAGGGGGATCCCTGACAGGGGGACAGAGAGACAGGGGGACAGAGGGATACAGGGACAGAGAGACAGGGGGACAGAGGGATACAGGGACAGAGAGACAGGGGGACAGGAAGACAGAGGGATCCCTGACAGGAGGACAGTGTCAGATCATCACAGAGTGATGACAGGTGTGACAAACCTCCTTATTACATCAAAAGCAGATGTTGATCAACCTTATTCTCCTCCCACCTCCTCCCTCCCTCCTCCCTCCCTCCTCCCTCCTCCTCCCCCTCCCTCCTCCTCCTCCTCCTCCGCCCACCTCCCCCCCCCCCCCAGCCCAGGTGTTTGTGTCTCAGCGGTCTGCAGCCTCGGTGCTGAGCAGGCAGAAGCGCTTCAACACAGGGAGGTTTGAGGAGATGCAGAGGGACAACCTGGAGAGGGAGTGTCTGGAGGAGCAATGCAGCTTTGAGGAGGCGCGGGAGGTGTTCGAGAACCAGGAGAAAACTGTAGGTGGAGCTAGCATCCCTTACACACACACACACACACACACACACACACACACACACACACACACGCAGACAGACACACACACACACAGACACGCACACACACACACACACGCACGCACGCACACACACGCACGCATGCACGCACGCACGCACGCACGCACACACACACACGCAGACAGACACACACACACGCACGCACACACACACACACACACACACACGCAGACAGACACACACACACACAGACAGACACACACACACACACAGACACACACACACACACACAGACAGACAGTCCAGTTCCTCTGCTCATGGCCTTGCCTTGTCTTTGTGTTTATCTCTCTAGATGGAGTTTTGGAAAAAATATTCTGGTAAGTATCATATATGTCTGTCTGCCTGTCTGTCTGTCTGTCTGTGTGTCAGTGTTTGTCTGTCTGTCTGTCTGTCTGTCTGTCTGTATGTGTGTCAGTGTCTGTCTGTCTGTATGTCAGTCTGTCTCTCTCTCTCTCTCTCTCTCTCTCTCTAGACGGGGACCAGTGTGTCTAATTCTCTCTCTCTCTCTCTCTCTCTCTCTCTCTAGACGGGGACCAGTGTGTCTAATTCTCTCTCTCTCTCTCTCTCTCTCTCTCTCTCTAGACGGGGACCAGTGTGTCTAATTCTCTCTCTCTCTCTCTCTCTCTCTCTCTCTCTCTAGACGGGGACCAGTGTGAGTCGTCTCCGTGTCAGAATGGCGGTTATTGTAAGGATGAGATGAGTGCCTACATCTGCTACTGCCAACCTCAGTTCAACGGCAAGAACTGTGAGATAGGTGAGAGATGCTGATACAGCAGTTTCTGAGATCGCAAACGTCCCCCACTCCATCGTAACATCTCTCTCTCTCCCCTCCCCCTCTCTCTCTCCCCTCCCCCTCTCTCTCTCTCCCTCCCTCTCTCCCCTCCCCTTGTCTCTCTCTCTGTCTCCCTCCCCCCCCCTCCTCTCCCTATCCCCCCCACCCCCCTCAGAGATGGCCAGGCAGTGTGACATCAACAATGGCGGCTGCTCTCACTTCTGCTTGGTAGACTCCATATCCCAGCATGCTGTGTGTGAGTGTGCTGCAGGATACCAGCTGGATGAAGATCAGAGGACCTGCAAACCCCTCGGTACCTGTCTGTCTGTCTGTCTGTCTCTCTGTCTGTCTGTCTGTCTGTCTGTCTGTCTGTCTGTCTGTCTCTCTGTCTGTCTGTCTGTCTGTCTCTGTCTGTCTGTCTGTCTGTCTCTCTGTCTGTCTCTCTGTCTGTCTGTCAGTCTGTCTCTGTCTGTCTGTCTGTCTGTCTGTCTCTCTGACTGTCTGTCTGTCTGTCTCTGTCTGTCTGTCTGTCTGTCTGTCTGTCTGTCTGTCTCTCTGACTGTCTGTCTGTCTGTCTCTGTCTGTCTGTCTCTCTGCTATATTCAGTCTGTAGGTTCATGTGCTGTAATCTAATACAAAAAGATGATTAAGCCCTCCTCTTTTCTCTATCTTGTGTGTGTGTGTGTGTGTGTGTGTGTGTGTGTGTGTGTGTGTGTGTGTGTGTGTGTGTGTGTGTGTGTGTGTGTCTGTGTGTGTGTGTGTGTGTGTTTCAGGAAGCTTCCCCTGTGGTCGTCTGGGCAAGGCCATAAGAGACAGTCTGTCGTCCAGGTCCATGGTCACAGCCGTGCATAGAGACCAGGAGAGGTCCTACAACAGCCTGAACAACACACACTCTCCTGACTACCCAGAAAACGCTACATCACCTGCTGCTGCCAACGCCTCCGCCTCCCCCTCCCCCTCCCCTGCCTCCTCCACCTCAGACCCAGCGGCCCTGCCTGCTGCCTCCCCACCCCCCCCTCCCTCGGGGGTAGATGACCTGCCCTCCTGGGCCTTCTACCCGACTCTGCCCTCCATACGCCAGGAGATCAAGACTGGCGATCGCATCGTCGGGGGCAACGATGTCACACATGGGGAGATCCCCTGGCAGGTAGGAGGGAGGGTGTATGTCTATGTGTGTGAGTTTCTGTTTGTGTGTGTCTATGTGTGTGTGTGTGTGTGTGTGTGTGTGTGTGTCTCTGTGTGTCTGTGTCTGTGTGTATGTCTATGTGTGTGAGTTTGTGTTTGTGTGTGTCTATGTGTGTGTGTGTGTGTGTGTGTGTGTGTGTGTGTGTGTGTGTGTGTGTGTGTGTGTGTGTGTGTCTGTGTCTGTGTCTGTGTCTGTGTGTATGTCTATGTGTGTGAGTTTGTGTTTGTGTGCGTCTATGTGTGTGTGTGTGTGTGTGTGTGTGTGTGTGTGTGTGTGTGTGAGCTGCTAACGTGTGTCTCCCCCAGGTGTCCCTGATGACCAAGCTGACAAAGCAGAGTTTCTGCGGGGGCTCTCTGCTCAGCGAACTGTGGGTCATCACTGCTGCACACTGCCTGACCGAGGGCAAGCCTGGAACCTTCTTCATCAGAGTGGGTACGTTACTTTACCATACGTTACCATACATTACCATACACTACCATATGTTACCATACATTACCATACGTTACCATACAATACCATATATTAGCATATGTTACCATACATTACCATACGTTACCATACGATACCATACATTACCATACATTACATTATGATACCATATGATACCATACGATACCATACGTTACCATACATTACCATACATTACCATACAATACCATACAATACATTACCATACAATACCATACATTACCCTATGATATGATGCTACGATGCTATACGCTACAATGTTACAACGTTACCATGTCTTCCTTCACCATATGTTACGATACGATACATGACACCACAGAAACAGTTTGTATCTATGTGAACATGTGTGTCAGTAGTTTGTATGTGAACATGTGTGTCAGTAGTTTGCCTGTGAACATGTGTGTCAGTAGTTTGTTTGTGTACATGTGAGCATGTGTGTCAGTAGTTTGCCTGTGAACATGTGTCAGTAGTTTGTGTACAATCCACCATCCCTCCCTCCCTCCCTCCCCCCCTCCGCAGGAGAGCACAACATGTACGTCACCGAGGGGATGGAGAAGGACCACGACGTGGCCGAGTGTCACACGCACCCGAGCTACAACGTGCACCAGAGCCAGTACAACCACGACATCGCCCTGCTGAAGCTGCGTTCCCCTGTGGTGCTGTCCGACTACAGCCTGCCCATCTGCCTGGGCCCGCGGGACTTCACAGAGGACCTACTCCGGGACACGCCCAGCGGCGGCTCCATCGTCAGCGGGTGGGGGAACCTGCGCTTCCAGGGCCCGCAGGCGGCCACGCTGCAGAAGCTGGAGGTGCCGTACGTGGAGCGGACCGAGTGCAAAGGCAGCTCCAGCGTGCGGGTCTCCCGCTTCATGTTCTGCGCCGGGTACCGGAGCGAGCAGAAGGACTCGTGCCAGGGCGACAGCGGCGGGCCGCACGCCACGCGTTACCGTGACACCTGGTTCCTGACGGGCATCGTCAGCTGGGGGGAGGAGTGCGCCAAGGAGGGGAAGTATGGCGTGTACACGCGGGTGTCACGCTACTTCAACTGGATCACTAACGTGACGGGGATAGGGGTAGGGGCCAGCGATCACACACAGGAGGCCTGAATGTAGACAGACACACACCCAGACAGCTGGAATAACTACGTCTATGATCTAAAGAGCTAGACACACAGCCATACACACAGACACACACACACATAAACACACAGACACACACACACATAGACACACAGACACACAGACAAATAGACACACAGCCATACACACAGACACACAGCCATACACACAGACACACAGACATACACACAGACACACACACACACATAGACACACACACACACACACACATAGACACACAGCCATACACACAGACACACAGCCATACACACAGACACACACACACATATACACAGCCATACACACAGACACACAGCCATACACACAGACACACACACAGACACATAGACACACAGACACACACACACATAGACACACAGCCATACACACAGACACACACACAGACATACAGACACACAGACACAGACTCCAAGATGGAGGACGGGTGGCCAACCTCTGCATGCCTGGCTCTGATCTAGACGATGACACTACATCTATCATAACTACATCTATGATCGACCAATGTCATTACATTCAACCATGTGTGTAACTGTTGATGTATTTCTTCTTGTTTTATTAAAAATGATCTGTCAGTAATGTGTCTGAATGTCTCCTGTGGTTCTAAATTGAGGCTATTGATTCTAAATTGAGGCTAGTGATTCTACCCTGAGGCTAGTGATTCTAAATTGAGGCAAGTGATTCTACAGCTAGTAATTCTACAGCTAGTGATTCTACACTTCACCAGAGGAATGCTGACCGCTTCAATAATCAGTTATATTAATCAGGTGAAAACTATTGGGACTAAACTGCAGCTCCAACCCTTGTTGTGACTATCAGCAGCATCATTAGGACCCCCCCCCCCCCCCCCCCGCCCCCCTGTACCCCTGGTGTCCCCTGGAAGCCACAGCCCCCTGTACCCCCTTTACCTCCCCTGTTCCCTCTTGTACCCCCCCCTGGAATCCCCTGTACCCCCTTTACCTCCCCTGTTCCCTCTTGTACCCCCCCCTGGAATCCCCTGTACCCCACTTAAGGTGAACAACAGTAAATGAACAGTAATGACAAGGCACTCACATCAAATCATCTTGTGCTTATATTTGGGAAAATAATCTTCATCCATATTACGTATCAGCACGACATTTACATTTACATGAGTCCCCAGCGCCTGGCGCCGTGCTGCGTTTGTACAGAAGCAGCAGTTCTACAGGCTCCTACTGGTGATGACAGGGCACCCCCTGCTGGTACAAAACTGCAGTGCAGGTAGAAACAAGCATTCCGGGCTCCTGTCCGTTCCAGATGGGCACATCCCCTTCCCTTGCTCCCTCCTATCCGTGATGTTTAGATGACATCATCTCTGACAGTGAGCCCTAACTGAGCCAATGGGATTGAGCGGGCATAGCCTGAACAGTCGTTAGTGGTAACCGTTTCATACCTGTCTGAGGACGTCAAACGACAGGTATGAAACAGCGACCACAAACGGCTGTTCTGCTGTGTTTTGTGCGAATTGCACTGAATTGTGGGATAGCCTTCGTTCTGAAGGGATGTTTGTTGTTGACTTGGTGAAGGGGGTATTAGGAGGGGACAGGTTTGTTGTTGACTTGGTGAAGGGGGTATTAGGAGGGGACAGGTTTGTTGTTGACTTGGTGAAGGGGGTATTAGGAGGGGACAGGTTTGTTGTTGACTTGGTGAAGGGGGTATTAGGAGGGGACAGGTTTGTTGTTGACTTGGTGAAGGGGGTATTAGGAGGGGACAGGTTTGTTGTTGACTTGGTGAAGGGGGTATTAGGAGGGGACAGGTTTGTTGTTGACTTGGTGAAGGGGGTATTTAGGAGGGGACAGAATTCCCCCTTCCCTTGCTTACAACGGAATGGAATCACCCTGCTGTTCGCTGCCATCTTACATTCGGGCAAGACAGGGAAGGAAAGGGAACGCACCGAAGCAAACATTTCTTTTGGAAGCGAAAGGAGCCCGGGTGTTGAACTGACCCCCTGATCCCCCTGACCCCTGACCCCCAACCTCCAACACATGCAGAACAGTGGGCAGAGACACACTTAGCCCAGCAAGCGCTTATCTACGGGCCTAGCAAGCGCTTATCTATGGGGCTTGTATGCACAAAGTAATGATATTTTGGGACCATATCAATAGCTGACTGATGAGAAATATTTAAAACAAATGTTGAGTAAAATTCCGCTTTAACATTGAAATCATTTATCAGTGAAGTAGAAGTAGTAGAAGTAGTAGAAGTAGTAGAAGTAGTAGAAGTAGTAGAAGAAGACAATGTCAGAGGTAGAAAATGGGCATACAGTAAGAAACGGAGCGGGCAGAATTATCCATCACTATGATTTGGCTCATGAGCTGGTGTACATGAGCTGGTGTACATGAGCTGGTGTACATGAGCTGGTGTACATGAGCTGGTGTACATGAGCTGGTGTACATGAGCTGGTGTACATGAGCTGGTGTACATGAGCTGGTATGAGCTGGTGTACATGAGCTGGTGTACATGAGCTGGTGTACATGAGCTGGTGCACATGAGCTGGTGTACATGAGCTGGTATGAGCTGGTGTACATGAGCTGGTATGAGCTGGTGTACATGAGCTGGTGTACATGAGCTGGTGCACATGAGCTGGTGCACATGAGCTGGTGCACATGAGCTGGTGGACATGAGCTGGTGTACATGAGCTGGTGTACATGAGCTGGTGTACATGAGCTGGAGGACATGAGCTGGTGCACATGAGCTGGTGTACATGAGCTGGTGCACATGAGCTGGTGTACATGAGCTGGTGTACATGAGCTGGAGGACATGAGCTGGTGTACATGAGCTGGTGTACATGAGCTGGTGCACATGAGCTGGTGTACATGAGCTGGTGCACATGAGCTGGTGTACATGAGCTGGTGCACATGAGCTGGTGCACATGAGCTGGTGCACATGAGCTGGTATGAGCTGGTGGACATGAGCTGGTGCACATGAGCTGGTGTACATGAGCTGGTGTACATGAGCTGGAGGACATGAGCTGGTGCACATGAGCTGGTGCACATGAGCTGGTGCACATGAGCTGGAGGACATGAGCTGGTGTACATGAGCTGGTGCACATGAGCTGGTGTACATGAGCTGGTGTACATGAGCTGGTGTACATGAGCTGGAGGACATGAGCTGGTGCACATGAGCTGGTGTACATGAGCTGGTGCACATGAGCTGGTGTACATGAGCTGGTGTACATGAGCTGGAGGACATGAGCTGGTGTACATGAGCTGGTGTACATGAGCTGGTGCACATGAGCTGGTGTACATGAGCTGGTGCACATGAGCTGGTGTACATGAGCTGGTGTACATGAGCTGGTGTACATGAGCTGGAGGACATGAGCTGGTGCACATGAGCTGGTGCACATGAGCTGGTGCACATGAGCTGGAGGACATGAGCTGGTGTACATGAGCTGGTGCACATGAGCTGGTGTACATGAGCTGGTGTACATGAGCTGGTGTACATGAGCTGGAGGACATGAGCTGGTGCACATGAGCTGGTGTACATGAGCTGGTGCACATGAGCTGGTGTACATGAGCTGGTGTACATGAGCTGGAGGACATGAGCTGGTGTACATGAGCTGGTGTACATGAGCTGGTGCACATGAGCTGGTGTACATGAGCTGGTGCACATGAGCTGGTGTACATGAGCTGGTGTACATGAGCTGGTGTACATGAGCTGGTGCACATGAGCTGGTGCACATGAGCTGGTGCACATGAGCTGGTGTACATGAGCTGGTGCACATGAGCTGGTGCACATGAGCTGGTGCACATGAGCTGGTGCACATGAGCTGGTGTACATGAGCTGGTGTACATGAGCTGGTGTACATGAGCTGGTGCACATGAGCTGGTGCACATGAGCTGGTGCACATGAGCTGGTGTACATGAGCTGGTGCACATGAGCTGGTGTACATGAGCTGGTGTACATGAGCTGGTGTACATGAGCTGGTGCACATGAGCTGGTGTACATGAGCTGGTGCACATGAGCTGGTGTACATGAGCTGGTGTACATGAGCTGGTGTACATGAGCTGGTGTACATGAGCTGGTGCACATGAGCTGGTGCACATGAGCTGGTGCACATGAGCTGGTGTACATGAGCTGGTGCACATGAGCTGGTGCACATGAGCTGGTGCACATGAGCTGGTGCACATGAGCTGGTGTACATGAGCTGGTGTACATGAGCTGGTGTACATGAGCTGGTGCACATGAGCTGGTGCACATGAGCTGGTGCACATGAGCTGGTGTACATGAGCTGGTGCACATGAGCTGGTGTACATGAGCTGGTGTACATGAGCTGGTGTACATGAGCTGGTGCACATGAGCTGGTGTACATGAGCTGGTGCACATGAGCTGGAGGACATGAGCTGGTGCACATGAGCTGGAGGACATGAGCTGGTGCACATGAGCTGGAGGACATGAGCTGGTGCACATGAGCTGGTGCACATGAGCTGGTGCACATGAGCTGGTGCACATGAGCTGGTGCACATGAGCTGGTGCACATGAGCTGGTGCACATGAGCTGGTGCACATGAGCTGGTGCACATGAGCTGGTGCACATGAGCTGGTGTACATGAGCTGGTGCACATGAGCTGGTGCACATGAGCTGGTGCACATGAGCTGGTGCACATGAGCTGGTGCTGAGATGATATGGCACATGAGCTGGTGCTGAGATGATATGGCACATGAGCTGGTGCTGAGATGATATGGCACATGAGCTGGTGCTGAGATGATATGTTGGTATCTGATCAAGATGGAGGACGCGGGACAACGGTAACACATGAGCTGGTGCTGAGATGATATGTTGGTATCTGATCAAGATGGAGGACGCGGGACAACGGTAACACATGAGCTGGTGCTGAGATGATATGTTGGTATCTGATCAAGATGGAGGACGCGGGACAACGGTAACACATGAGCTGGTGCTGAGATGATATGTTGGTATCTGATCAAGATGGAGGACGCGGGACAACGGTAACAC
This sequence comes from Argentina silus, assembly GCF_951799395.1. Classification (NCBI taxonomy): domain Eukaryota; kingdom Metazoa; phylum Chordata; class Actinopteri; order Argentiniformes; family Argentinidae; genus Argentina; species Argentina silus. The sequence goes on along the minus strand of NC_139656.1, from coordinate 33,998,616 downwards.
CACAACACGGGTCCAGGTGGTCACATGACCATGTCCAGGTGGTGTCAGTCACACGACCATGTCCAGGTCAGTCACATGTTCATGTCCAGGTGTCAGTCACATGTTCATGTCCAGGTCAGTCACATGTTCATGTCCAGGTGTCAGTCACACGACCATGTCCAGGTCAGTCACATGATCATGTCCAGGTGTCAGTCACATGTTCATGTCCAGGTCAGTCACATGTACATGTCCAGGTGGTGTCAGTCACATGACCATGTCCAGGTGGTAGTCACATGATCACGAGGACCACAGACCGCCTCAGAGTCAAGTGTCTCCAGCACACAGGGAGTGACGTCATGATGATCCTGTAGCTATGACGACCAGCAGTGTTGCAGTTGGAGAGAAGCTTGGGTCCAGTACCTTGGTTTCCGTGGTTACATTGTGCTTGAGTGTGATGGTTGGATGGAGGCAGGTTGTGACCCTCACATGGCAGAGTTACACTGGTCGAGAACACTAGAGTCTAGTTCTACACTATGAGGCTAGGAGACTAGGACTAGGAGACAAGGACTAGGAGACTAGGAGACTAGGAGACTAGGAGACTAGGACACTTGAAAACTAGGACCCAAGAAGACAAAGTCTCTACATTATTGTCCTAGTGTCCTAGTGTCCTAGTCTCCTAGTTTCCTAATGTCTTAGTCTCCTAGTCTCCTAGACTCCTAGTGTCCTAGTCTCCTAGTGTCCTAGTCTCCTAGTGTCCTAGTGCCCCAGTCTGTCTGGCAGCAAGGTTCACACTCCTGGAGAAAACACTAGCTTTGGCATGGATGGACATGACCACAGAGTGATGACAGGAGGTGCGTGTGCGTGTGCGTGTGCGTGTGCGTGTGCGCGTGCGCGTGCGTGTGCGTGTGCGTGTGCGTGTGTGTGTGTGCTCAGCTCCCGGCTCTTCATATTTCCGGGATCTGGAGGAGACAGTAAAAGACACAGTCATGAACAGGTGTGTCTTGATGCTACAGAGAACTCTGGTCTGATTGGGCGGCTCTCACCTGCCCTCCCAGGCTGCTGCTGTCACCATGACAACTCTCCCCCAGAATCCTGTGCAGGTTATAACCGGAGACCCGCCCCTCGTCACTACGACTCACGTTTCTCACCAGCCTGAGAGACAAACAGACAGACAGACAGACAGACAGACAGACAGACAGGCAGGCAGGCAGGCAGGCAGGCAGGCAGGCAGGCAGACAGACAGACAGACAGACAGACAGACAGACAGACATACAGGCAGGCAGGCAGACAGGCAGGCAGGCAGGCAGGCAGACAGACAGACAGACAGACAGACAGGCAGACAAACAGACAGACAGACAGACATACAGGCAGGCAGGCAGGCAGACAGACAGGCAGACAGACAAACAGGCAGACAGGAAGACAGACAGACAGGCAGGCAGACAGACATACAGACAGACAGGCAGGCAGGCAGGCAGACAGATAGGTAGGCAGGCAGGCAGACAGACAGACAGGCAGACAGACAGGCAAAAAGACAGACATACAGGCAGGCAGGCAGACAGACAGACAGACAGACAGACAGACAAACAGACAGGCAGGCAGGCAGACAGGCAGACAAACAGACAGACAGACAGACATACAGGCAGGCAGGCAGACAGACAGACAGGCAGACAGACAGACAAACAGGCAGACAGGAAGACAGACAGACAGACAGACAGACAGACAGACAGACATACATACAGACAAACAGACAGGCAGGCAGGCAGACAGACAGACAGATAGGTAGGCAGGCAGGCAGGCAGACAGACAGACAGGCAGACAGACAGACAGACAGGAATACAGGCAGGCATGCAGACAGACAGGCAGACAGACAGACAGGCAGACAGACAGACAGACAGGCAGACAGACAGACAGGCAGGCAGGCAGGCAGACAGACAGGCAGGCAGGAAGACAGACAGACAGGCAGGCAGGTAGGCAGGCAGGCAGACAGACAGACAGACAGACAGACAGACAGACAAAAAGACAGACATACAGACAGGCAGGCAGGCAGACAGACAGAGAGACAGGAATGCAGGCAGGCATGCAGACAGACAGGCAGACAGACAGACAGACAGACAGACAGGCAGACAGACAGACAGACAGACAGACAGACAGGCAGGCAGGCAGACAGACAGGCAGACAGACAGACAGACAGGCAGACAGACAGACAGACAGACAGACAGACAGACAGGCAGACAGACAGACAGACAGACAGACAGACAGACAGACAGACAGACAGACAGACAGACAGACAGGCAGGCAGGCAGACAGACATTAGTACATTAGTAGTAACAGTTTAAAATAGTCTGATGTTCGGATTAGGGTTAGGAGTCAGATAGTCGTAATAGTCTGATGTTAGGGTTAGGGTTAGGAGTCAGATAGTTGTAATAGTCTGATGTTAGGGTTAGGGTTAGGAGTCAGATAGTTGTAATAGTCTGATGTTAGGGTTAGGGTTAGGAGTCAGATAGTTGTAATAGTCTGATGTTAGGGTTAAGGGTCAGATAGTTGTAATAGTCTGATGTTAGGGTTAGGGTTAGGAGTCAGATAGTTGTAATAGTCTGATGTTAGGGTTAAGGGTCAGATAGTTGTAATAGTCTGATGTTAGGGTTAGGGTTAGGAGTCAGATAGTTGAAATAGTCAGTATGTCTTCTTACCACTGTCCTGCAGTGTCTTCCTGCAGCAACTGGATGACATCACCGCACTTAATGATGAGGTCATCCATACTACACACACTACTGTCCACCATGGCCCGGTAGCGACCAGCAACCTGTAGGGGACATAGTACACCCTATACTGCTGTAGGGGACATAGTACATCCTATACTGCTGTAGGGGACATAGTACACCCTATACTGCTGTAGGGGACATAGTACACCCTATACTGCTGTAGGGGACATAGTACACCCTATACTGTAGGGGACATAGTACACCCTATACTGTAGGGGACATAGTACACCCTATACTGCTGTAGGGGACATAGTACACCCTATACTGCTGTAGGGGACATAGTACACCCTATACTGTAGGGGACATAGTACACCCTATACTGCTGTAGGGGACATAGTACACCCTATACTGCTGTAGGGGACATAGTACACCCTATACTGTAGGGGACATAGTATACCCTATACTGCTGTAGGGGACATAGTACACCCTATACTGCTGTAGGGGACATAGTACACCCTATACTGTAGGGGACATAGTACACCCTATACTGTAGGGGACATAGTACACCCTATACTGCTGTAGGGGACATAGTACACCCTATACTGCTGTAGGGGACATAGTACACCCTATACTGTAGGGGACATAGCACACCCTATACTGTAGGGGTCTAGTGTATAGTATAGGACTGTAATACTATAACGCTACATGTCCCCCCGCCAGATGTGCTCACCAGAGGGGCGGGGTCATCATCCTCCTCAGAGTCTGATTGATTGGAGATGTCGGTAGCTCCTCCCCAATCCTCCAGGCCTTCACAGATAGCTACAGAGTGGGAGGAGCCAGGCCAAGCTGAAGGAGACAGAACAGCAGGGTTGTGGGGGGTTATGGGGGGGGGGGGTTGTTGTGGGGGGCTGGGGGGGGTTGTGGGGGGGGGGCTGACTCACTGTGGCGGTTGTGTGGCTGGGGGGACCGGACCACAGGCTCGGTGAGGGCGTGGCTACTGTGGTCTGACTCCGCCTCCTGGGCGCCGGGGGCCGCGCCCCCCGCCAGCTTGCTGTGAGGGAGGACATCAAGACAACCTGAGCAGCCGGCGAACTGGGCGGGGCTCCACGCCAACGCCATGCACACCGACGCCCGCACCACACTGCCCACTCGCCACCAACGCCGCAGAGAGACACAGAAACACAACACCACCGTGGTCACGTGACGGGGGGCAGGGCAAGCTGACACACCACATCACATGACACATCGCATGACATCACAGACACGGCGTTGCTGGTCACATGCTACCACTTAACATTACCTTAACACACATGCCAACAGATCATACCATGATATGGAGAGGAGGGGGGAGGGGAGAGGAGGAGAGGGGAGGAGAGGAGAGGAGGGGAGGGGAGGGGAGGGGAAAGAGGAGGAGAGGAGAGGAGGGGAAGAGGAGGAGAGAGGAGGAGAGAGGAGAGGAGAGGAGGAGAGAGGAGGAGACATGCATATAGAGTGTCACCTGTCAGAAGGGGGAGGGGACAGTGGCGTCTCTGGCGGCTGGAGGGGCGGAGCATCATCTGGAAGAGAGGGGGGAGGCAGAGAGAGGGAGGGGGAGAGAGGGGACAGAGAAGAGGGGAGGCAGAGAGAGGGAGGGGGAGGGGGAGGGGGAGATAGGGTGGACAGAGATGGGGAGGGGGGCAGAGAGATGGACAGAGAGAGAGGGGGGGTCATTCCTCGCTTACAAGCTAACACCAGTCTCCATCTTGCGTCCTCTGGATTGCCAACACATGTGACCGCCCGGGGCAATATTTTAACGGCGTAAAAACCAGTCTTGGCGCAAGTGCTGGCGGGGGTGGGGGTGTTAGGGGGTGTTTGGGGGTGTTAGGGGGTGTTAGCGGGTGTTTGGGGGTGTTAGGGTTTTTTTGGGGGTGTTTGGGGGTGTTTGTGAGTGTTAGGGGGTGTTTGGGGGTGTTTGTGAGTGTTAGGGAGTGTTTGGGGGTGTTAGGGAGTGTTAGGGAGTGTTAGGGAGTGTTAGGGAGTGTTAGGGGGTGTTAGGGAGTGTTAGGGAGTGTTAGGGGGTGTTAGGGAGTGTTAGGGAGTGTTTGGGAGTGTTAGGGGGTGTTAGGGAGTGTTAGGGAGTGTTTGGGAGTGTTAGGGGGTGTTAGGGAGTGTTAGGGGGTGTTAGGGGGTGTTAGGGGGTGTTAGGGAGTGTTAGGGAGTGTTAGGGAGTGTTAGGGAGTGTTTGGGGGTGTTAGGGAGTGTTAGGGGGTGTTAGGGGGGTGTTAGGGGGTGTTAGGGAGTGTGTCTGAAATACTATTTTCAAGGCCAGAATTTGACAGCACACCTGATGGCACTTGGCGTGCTTATTGTCATGAAAGGCAAGTAAACAAACCACAACAGAGGTAAACAACAGAAGTAAACAACAGAGGTAAACAAATCAACAGAGGTAAACAAACCACAGCAGAGGTAAACAAACCACAACAGAGGTAAACAACAGAGGTAAACAAACCACAACAGTGGTAAACAACAGAGGTAAACAAACCACAGCACAGACATCAACAGAGGTAAACAATAGAGGTAAACAATAGAGGTAAACAACAGAGGTAAACAATAGAGGTAAACAATAGAGGTAAACAATAGAGGTAAACAACAGAGGTAAACAACAGAGGTAAACAATAGAGGTAAACAATAGAGGTAAACAAACAACACACCCAACAGACAAGAAGAGGCGGAGTAGAAACCTTGGAGCAGCCTCTGTTGATTGGTCAGGATCTTTCTGATCTCCGTCAGCCATGACACCTTCACCTCCAATGTAGGAGCCTGAGAACACACACACACAAACACACACACACACACACACATACACACTACAGCACTGAGAGAGAGAGAGAGAGAGAGAGAGAGAGAGAGAGAGGGTGTGTGTGTCTGCCTGTGTGTGTGTGTGTGTGTGTGTGTGTGTGTGTGTGTGTGTGTGTGTATGTGTGTGTGTGTGTGTGTGTGTGTGTGTGTGTGTGTGTGTGTGTGTGGTGTGTGTGTGTGTGTGTGGTGTGTGTGGTGTGTGTGTGTGTGTGTGTGTGTGTGTGTGTGTGTGTGTGTGTGTGTGTGTGTGGTGTGTGTGGTGTGTGTGTGTGTGTGTGTGTGTGTGTGTGTGTGTGTGTGTGTGTGATTGTGTGTGAGAGAGAGATCCCTCACCTGAACCACATACACCTCCTCTCTCCCGCTGTACCAGATTTCAAACTTCTTCACGTCTCCTTTAACGTTCTCTGTGATGCCAACAGCACTCATCTGGACAGGAAACAGGTCAGTTACAGTGACCAACACAGCACTCATCTGGACAGGAAACAGGTCAGTTATAGCACAGCACAGTGTTCATGTACAGAGTCTACTAGTCTACTAGTTACTAGGTGTTCATGTAGAGAGTCTACCAGTTACTAGTCTACTAGTCTACTAGTTACTAGGTGTTCATGTACAGAGTCTACCAGTTACTAGTTACTAGGTGTTCATGTACAGAGTCTACTAGTTACTAGTTACTAGGTGTTCATGTAGAGAGTCTACTAGTTACTAGTCTACTAGTCTAGCAGCAGCAGTGGTATGATGTGGTATGAAGTGTACTAGCAGTAGGGTACTATAGTGTACTATACTAGTGTACTATCGTGTACTATACAAGGGTACAACAGTGTACTATACTAGGGTGCTATAGTGTACTATAG
>NC_139656.1:33959746-33972246 GCF_951799395.1 Argentina silus | reverse complement strand
GGTCCTGCTGAGAGCCGTCTGATCCCGGGGCGCGAGCGGGGCGCGGAGGCTGGCGTTGGCCGCGAGGCTCGTGCCTGAGCTGTCCATGGTGCTGAAGCTGAAGTTTTGGAGAACCATGCAGGCGCCGAGAGGAGGACATTGGTCACATTGGTGTGGGCTAGGCAGGCACGGTCGATATTACGGTTTCCCTCTTTCTTTTTCTCTCACTCTCACTCTCTCTCTCTCTTTCTCTCACTATCTCTCTTTCTCTCCCACTCTCTCTCTCTCTCCCACTCTCTCTCTCTTTCTCTCCCACTCTCTATCTCTTTCTTTCTCTCTCCTCTTTGCTGCCCCAGTTAAACTTCACCCTATCGATCAACAACTCAGCTCCAGAAAGATCACCGCCAGCGCCCTGTGGCAGTTTCCTTCATTTTTTAACGGAACGCCAAGAGGCCCGAGCAGAACCGTGATGGGTGATGGGAGATGTGTGGGTCACACCGGGAGAAGAGCTGGACTTCTACCTTTCTTATGAAACAGATGTCAACTTGTTGCAAACAGTAGCCCCGCAGTTCGACTCGCTCCGCTCCGCTCCGACCGGGCCTCGACTTGCCAACGCAGGTGTCCGTCTCCTCAAATCCCCGAGGTTAACCAGCTACGCGATGGAAAAGCTACCAATTGGACAGCGCCGGTGGTGGGGTTTGAACTTCAGGAGTGCGTTTACCATCTCAACTCGGTTACATTTACGGTCTAGGCAGGTGTGTGTCCCTTGTTGTTTATCTGTCTAGTGTATTATTAAGGTTTCTCTATCTAGTCTATTATTGATGCATATCTATAAAGTGTTTTATTGAGGTTTCTCTATCTAGTGTATTATTAAGTCCTGATCGAGCAGATGGAGGAACTGATATTATGGCCAATAGCATCAATTAAGCAGGAGCAGGCTGCTGGGATGGCTGTCTCTCCATCTGTAGCCCGATAACCAACACTCATCACAGGGCATGATGGACGTTTTACCATACCTATCTACTACCATAGACCAGAGGACAGGGGAGAGACCAGAGGAGAGGGGAGAGAGACCAGAGGAGAGGGGAGAGACCAGAGGAGAGGGGAGAGAGACCAGAGGAGAGGGGAGAGACCAGAGGAGAGGAGAGAGAGACCAGAGGAGAGGGGGAGAGACCAGAGGAGAGGAGAGAGAGACCAGAGGAGAGGGGAGAGAGACCAGAGAGGGGAGAGAGACCAGAGGAGAGACCAGAGGATAGGGGAGAGAGACCAGAGGAGAGAGGAGAGACCAGAGGAGAGGGGAGAGAGACCAGAGGACAGAGGAGAGACCAGAGGAGGAGGGGGGGGGGGGGTGATGCAGGTGAAACAGAGTTTAATGTGCGTATTCAAACAGGTCAGGACTGAGACAGAGGCTTGGTCAGGACTGAGACAGAGGCCTGGTCAGGACTGAGACAGAGGCCTGGTCAGGACTGAGACAGAGGCTTGGACAGGACTGAGACAGAGGCTTGGACAGGACTGAGACAGAGGCCTGGTCAGGACTGAGACAGAGGCCTGGTCAGGACTGAGACAGAGGCTTGGACAGGACTGAGACAGAGGCTTGGACAGGACTGAGACAGAGGCTTGGGGGGGGGGGGTGAGACAGAGGCCTGGTCAGGACTGAGACAGAGGCTTGGGGGGGGGGTGATGCAGGCTTGGACGTCCGCAGGGTGATATTAGTTATCTAGTGTTTAAACATAAGAGAAACCTGACTGTTAACTTCATCAGTAAGAGACATCCTCCATCCTGGGTCAGAGTTAACTAGGGTTAACTAAGTCAGGGTTAACTAGGTCAGGGTTAACTAAGTCAGGGTTAACTAAGTCAGGGTTAACTAGGGTTAACCAAGTCAGGGTTAACTAAGTCAGGGTTAACTACAGTAGAGGTCAAAGGTTTGGACACACCTTGCCAAGAGTGTGCAAAGCTGTCATCAAAGCAAAAGGTGGCTACTTTGAAGAATCTAAAATATAAAACATATTCTGGTTTGTTTAACACTTTTTTGTTTACTACATAATTCCATGTGTGTTCCTTCATAGTTTTGATGTCTTCAATATTAATCTACAATGTAGAAAATAATAAAAATAAAGAAAAACCATTGAATGAGAAGATGTGTCCAAACCTTTGACTGGTACTGTAAGTCAGGGCTAACTAGGTCAGGGTTAACTAGGTCAGGGTTAACTAGGGTTAACCAAGTCAGGGTTAACTAGGTCAGGGTTAACTAGGGTTAACTAGGTCAGGGTTAACTAGGTCAGGGTTAACTAGGTCAGGGTTAACTAGGGTTAACTAGGTCAGGGTTAACTAGGTCAGGGAGCTCTCTCACCTCTAGCCAGGTAGCTACCGTGGGTCCAGGTGATCATGATTCAGAGTCATTCAGATCATCAGATGTATAAAACACTTAAGACTTTATTGAATTCAAACTCAGTAGTCATGGAGATACAGGTGTGAGAGATGTACAAGATGTACAAGGTGTTTTATTCTGCAACAACTTCCTGCATGGCAGGTGTGGGCGGGGTAGTGTCCGTCTCCATGGCGACCTGCAGGGGGGGGGGGGGGCGTGTCTACGTGTCCTCTTCATCACTTCCTGCCAGGCTGCTGTCCGTGGAGCCTACTTCCTGGTCGGTAGACGTCTGGTTGTGTGTTTCCTGGTGGGGAGGGTCAGAGGTCGCTGGAGCCTCCGCCTGATTGGAGGAGGGCTGTGTGGTGGGTTTGTCTGCTTCCTGTGTGATGCTGTCTGGAGGGGGGTCCTTCGCTGGTGGTACGGCCCCCTCCCCCGGTGGTACGGCCCCCTTCCCCCCATCCAGGAACTTGGACCAGCCCTTTAATCTCTCCTCTCGCTCCCTCGCCGTCTCCTCAACCTGTAGACACACACACACGGTTATATTCTCACACACACACACGGTTATATTCTCACACACACGGTTATATTCTCACACACACACACGGTTATATTCTCACACACACGGTTATATTCTCACACACACACACGGTTATATTCTCACACACACGGTTATATTCTCACACACACACACACACACACACACACACACACACACACACACACACACACACACACACACACACACACACACGCACACACGCACACACACACACACGCACGCACGCTTCTGACCTGGTAGTCTGTGGTTCCGTCCCAGAGCTGAGCCGACAGCTTCTTGCCACCGAACCAGCGCCCGTCCAGCGCCAGCTGGCAGACGTCGGCGTCCTCCGGCTCCTTAAACGCCACCGACGCCACGCCGTCAGGGTGTCGCTACAGAAACAAGACATATCACCACACCAGGACACGACAGATACACACGACACGTGACCCCAGCTACCCAGCAACACACAGTGCTGCTCACAACCAGGTGGCAGGTCAAAAACTCTACCAATCAGGGAGAGGCTTACACAGCTTAACTACCAATCAGGGAGAGGCTTACACAGCTTAACTACCAATCAGGGAGAAGCTAACACATCTTAACTACCAATCAGAATATGCTAACACAGCTTTTCCGCCGTAGATTGAAGACCCATCTCTTCAGGCTGCATCTTAACAGTCCCTCCTAGAGACCTCTTCACCCCCACTACCCCCCTATACTAACCCTAGAGACCTCTTCACCCTCACTACCCCCCTATACTAACCCTAGAGGCCTCTTCACCCTCACTACCCCCCTATACTAACCCTAACCCTGAGACCTCTTCACCCCCACTACCCCTCTGTACAAGTTTTCTTCCTTCTTCTAGCATTGTGACTGCCAATGGCCCCTGGTCCAAGCATTGATTACTTTGTCTTATGATGACTGATGGATAGATGATTCACTTACTTAAACAAATGTATTTGTTGTAAGTCGCTTTGGATAAAGGCGTCTGCTAAATGCCAGAAATGTAAATGTAATGTCAAGTTTAACCAATCAGAATATGCTAACACAGTTTAACTACCAATCAGAAGCCACTTACATCGAATATGATGACCTTCTTGACCTGTCCAAACTTCTCACACTCCACCCTCAGGTCGTCACGGTACTCATTCAGCACGAGCGGGTCCTCCTATTGGCCAGGTACATGTATGACATCAGAGGTGGTCTAACTCCTCCCATCTCACCTGAGTCTCAGGTGTTCATTTGCAGAGTTTAACGTATTTCTTTAAGGTCAGAGGAAGAGGAGCCTCAGATCTTCTCCTCCAGGGCGTTTCGAATAGACTTTGAAAACGGGCCGGGCCCCTCAGGGAGAGAGGACAGGGTTTAGAGTAGGGTTTGAAACGGGCCGGGCCCCTCAGGGAGAGAGGACAGGGTTTAGAGGAGGGTTTGAAACGGGCCGGGCCCCTCAGGGAGAGAGGACAGGGTTTAGAGGAGGGTTTGAAACGGGCCGGGCCCCTCAGGGAGAGAGGACAGGGTTTAGAGGAGGGTTTGAAACGGGCCGGGCCCCTCAGGGAGAGAGGACAGGGTTTAGAGGAGGGTTTGAAACGGGCCGGGCCCCTCAGGGAGAGAGGACAGGGTTTAGAGGAGGGTTTGAAACGGGCCGGGCCCCTCAGGGAGAGAGGACAGGGTTTAGAGGAGGGTTTGAAACGGGCCGGACCCCTCAGGGAGAGAGGACAGGGTTTAGAGTAGGGTTTGAAACGGGCCGGGCCCCTCAGGGAGAGAGGACAGGGTTTAGAGACAGTCTTCTCACCTCAAAGTCGTTGGGATGGAACATGTTCTGGATGATGAGGACACGCTCATGCCTCTTCCTCACTTCACCCTTCTTCTCAGGCCTCCAGTCCAGCTGCCTGCAGGACACACACACACATAACTACACACACACACACACACATTGCAAACATACATCAGACAACCAAACACACACGACCACACACACACACACACACACACACACACACACACACACACACACACGTAGGAGACCTACTTCTGCTGTGCCTTCATCTTCTTGCGGTACTCCTTGTTGTTCTTCTTCTTCTTCTTGCCGGCGTCATACTGGCCCTTCAGCTCGAACCTGGCAACCTCCACATGCAGCTGGTAACCTCTGACCTCTGACTCATCTATAAGACGCAGGGCCAGCTCCACAGACTCCTTCTACAGGGTGGGGGGAGGGGGCACAGTCAGCACTCACACAGGCAACACACACACACGCACGCGCGCGCACGCGCACACACACACACACACACACACACACACACACACACACACACACACACACACAGACACACACACACACACACACACACACACACACTCACACGCCTCACCTTGAGGTAGCAGCAGAGGCCGTCCCCCTTCTGGTTGCCCTGGCCGTCTCTGTACAGCTTGACCTTGTACTCCTCAGAGATGGGGTCCCGCATCACGATGCCACACTTAGACATCACCTCCACAAACTCCTCTACCGTGATGTCAGGGGGCAGACCTGACACACACACACACACACACACACACACACACACACACACACACACTTAGTAATCACCTCCACAAACTCAGGCAGCCCTGTGGGGGGTCTCCTGGTTAGTTAGTTTTGGGGTGGTGGGGGGGGGGGACCTACCTGACACGTACACGTTGGTGTTCTTGTCTTTGTCCACGTCGAACCAGCCTGTCAACAGAGGAACCGTGGTCAGTATTCTGACAGCGTTCACTGTTCGCCTGCACATTCTAGAACCTGTGTGGAAAACCACCTCCCCCCCCCACCTCCCCCGCACCTTCTAGAACCCCCCCTCACCTGAAAATTCTAGTACCCCCCCCCCCCCCTGCACATTCTAGAACTTGTGTGGAGAACCCCTCCCCTCATCACCTGGGTCTGCCTTCCTCTTCTCTCCCTTCTGTTTGGCCTCCTTAGGCGGGTCGCTGCTCTGGGCTGCTGGTGCCCCCTGCTGGCCGGAGGCTGCTGGTGCCCCCTGCTGGCCAGAGGCTGCGGGGTTGCTGCTGGCCGCCCCGGAGGCGGCGTCTGGGTCGTGTTCGCCATCGGCCGTGAAACCGTAGTTGGCGTGGTACGCTGCCAGGAAGTCCTCTGTGATCTGAGAGGAGGTCAGAGGTCACACACACACCTCACTGTGGTCTGAGAGGTCAGAGGTCACACACACACCTCAATGTGATCTAAGAGGAAGTCAGAGGTCACACACACACCTCAATGTGATCTAAGAGGAAGTCAGAGGTCACACACACACCTCACTGTGATCTGAGAGGGGGTCAGAGGTTACACACACACACACACCTTCTGTGATCTGAGGGGTCAGAGGTTACACACACCTGACTTCACAACACAGTCTAACGACACACACACACACACACCTAACACAACACAGTCTAACTACACACACACACACCTAACACAACACAGTCTAACGACACACACACCCTACACAACACAGTCTAACTACACACACCTAACACAACACAGTCTAACTACAGAGGCTACACACACACCTAACACAACACAGTCTAACTACAGAAACACACACCTAACACAACACAGTCTAACTACACACAGACACACACACCTAACACAACACAGTCTAACGACACACACACCCTACACAACACAGTCTAACTACACACACCTAACACAACACAGTCTAACTACAGAAACACACACCTAACAGAACACACACACACATTACACAACACAACACACTAACACAACACAGTCTAACTACACACACACACATTACACAACACACTAAGTGCAGAGGTGGCACAGAAAGAATCAGTGATGATGCAACCCTGACGGAAGCGTCCACAGACAACACTGCTGCTACATCAACCTAGACAACCTAGAGTCTAACAGACCAAACAAACGCAATAACAATCAGCAAGCTGTTACAGATAGAAGTGAGAGGTCTGAATAGATGGTGTGTGTGTGTGTGTGTGTGTGTGTGTGTGTGAGAGAGAGAGAGAGAGAGAGAGAGAGAGAGATACCTTAGGAAACCAAGCTTTCTTGTCGTGGTCCCAGTCGTACACGGTGCCGTCCTCCGGGTCGGTGAATGTGTACGGGTCCGACCCATCCTCTGACGGCTGACCGTACAGGTTCTGCAACCGGAGCTGGTCGTGGAACGCCTTGTTCCCGTCAGAGTCGCCGCTCATCTGAAACATGGGAGCAGACGGCGGCTTTCAGCCTCGGATCCAACAAGCGAACAGGACAACATCCACATCAGTGGTCCTCTGTGGCTCAGTCGGTAGAGCATGGCGCTAACAACGCTTAGGTTGGGGGTTTGATTCCTGCTGGGACCATATATACAGCACCAGTCAAAGGTTATATATATATATATATATATATATATATACAGTACCAGTCAAAGGTTATATATATATATATATACAGTACCAGTCAAAAGTTTGGACACAACTTGCTAAGAGTGTGCAAAGTTGTCAGCAAAGCAAAAGGTGGCTACTTGGAAGAATCTAAAATATAAACCATATTCTGGTTTGTTTAACACTTTTTTGTTTACTACATAATTCCATATGTGTTCCTTCATAGTTTTGATGTCTTCAATATTAATCTACAATGTAGAAAATAATAAAAAATAAAGAAAAACCATTGAATGAGAAGATGTGTCCAAACCTTTGACTGGTACTGTATGTATGCTGAAATGTATGCTCTCACTGCAATCTAAGTCACTTTGGATAAAAGCGTCAGCTAAATTACACACACACATATATATATATATATATATAATAGTATATACTGTATGTATATCAGGGATAAATAACACATCCATGGACGGAGGCTTGACCCTTAGCGCCAGTAACATTTACGAGCTAACAACTAGCTAGCAAGTCCTTCTCTGTGCCAGATTAAAGCCAGATAAATGGCTTATCATTGCAGGCATAACAAATAGCAATGGTGGGGATTTTTAATATGAATTATTCGTTCGCTAATAAAATAAAATGGAACATAAACGGTCTACCTTTCCTCCGCGATGCTCGAACGAAGGCAAAACCCACTTCCGAGCTCAGACGGTCCACTTCCGCTGGGGAACCAGCACAGCGCCCCGTGCGCTGCAGGGCGACTCGTCAAAGACTCACTGAAGCACATTGTTTCCCTCATCGTCTTGTTTGCAAATAATAATAACACAAATAACAATGACACAAATAAAAAAGCGGTTTTCACACTGTACTGTCGTTACATTTATTGACAATATTGCACAAAAACAATTGACCAAATATCCAGCAGAGGGCGCCCGAAGCTTTGTTTTGGCACCACACCTCAGTAAATAACCCGACAGACACGATGACATTGAACAGATATGAAAAAGACACAACAGACACAATGAACAGGTACTTGATTGAACATTAAATAGCAACTATGGAGGCAACTAGTCATTATCTGAACAAGGACTCACAACATCACAGAGCAGCATCACTTCTAAAAACACCAGAACATCAAAACAACCACTTCACTTTCGTATATGCGCAAGGGCAAAAAGGCACAGTACAATACGGTTATGTCCTTTATTGATATTCTATTCTACTATACTATTGTCCTTTATTGATATTCTGTTCTACTATACTAGAGTGGCCATTCAACATGTCAAATATGGAATTACAATCTGGTTTTACAGGTATAATTACAGAGCAGAGGAAACGGTAGCTGTAAATGGGACAGGTGTGTGTATCAGTTGTGCCGGTGTAACTGTAGTTAAGGGCTGTGGAGGTGTTTAGGGGCGTGTCTGGCGTGGGTGGGGTCCATCCATCCAGGTGTGGTGATCATGGTCGTAGTTCCCCTCCTCTGGGAAGGGGGCGCTCTTGTGAGGAGGAGGAGGAGCTAGATTCCTCTGGGCGCGGGGAAACAACATGCCATTCTCCCTGAACAGGTCTGCCAGAGAGGGGGAGACAGGGGAGAGGGGGAGACAGGGGAGAGAGGGGGAGACAGGGGAGAGAGGGGGAGACAGGGGAGACAAGGGAGGAGGGGGAGACAAGGGAGACAGGGGAGAGAGGGGGAGATAGGGGAGAGGGGGGAGACAGGGGAGAGGGGGGAGACAGGGGAGAGGGGGGGGGGGAATAAAGTTAATAAAGTTAAAGAAATCAGATATATTTACATATCTAATAATTCCAATGTTCCAATAATTAGACAAAACCATTGTCATATTATCCTGGTTGAGCCACCTGATGGTGACACCTGTGGAGTGGTGTGTGTGTGTGTGTGTGTGTGTGTGTGTGTGTGTGTGTGTGTGTGTGTGTGTCTGTGTGTCTGTGTGTGTGTGTGTGTGTGTGTGTGTGTGTGTGTGTGTGTGTGTGTGTGTGTGTGTCTGTGTGTGTCTGTGTTCTCACTCAGGTTGGGCCTGCTGATGGAGACCTGTGGGGTGTGTGTGTGTGTGTGTGTGTGTGTGTGTGTGTGTGTGTGTGTGTGTGTGTGTGTGTCTGTGTGTCTGTGTGTCTGTGTGTCTGTGTTCTCACTCAGGTTGGGCCTGCTGATGGAGACCTGTGGGGTGTGTGTGTGTGTGTGTGTGTGTGTGTGTGTGTGTGTGTCTGTGTTCTCACCCAGGTTGGGCCTGCTGATGGAGACCTGTGGAGTGTGTGTGTGTGTGTGTGTGTGTGTGTGTGTGTGTGTGTGTGTGTGTGTGTGTGTGTGTGTGTGTGTGTGTTCTCACCCAGGTTGGGCCTGCTGACGGAGACCTGTGGAGGGTGTGTGTGTGTGTGTGTGTGTGTGTGTGTGTGTGTGTGTGTGTGTGTGTGTGTGTGTGTGTGTGTGTGTGTGTGTGTGTGTGTGTGTGTGTGTTCTCACCCAGGTTGGGCCTGCTGATGGAGACCTGCCGCTGGCTACAGTCAGAGGAGGCGGAGGTGCTGTCTGTGGTGCTGGACCTGACGGACCTCACTGACCTCACTGACCTGACTGACGGCCCGCGGACCGGAGGGTGAGGTCTGGTCCTGGCTCCCACTGTTGCTGTCTGACTCCACTCTGAACAATCAATAGTACTGATCAATTAATCAGCCCCATCTATCAATCACATTTTATTTTATTTGTATAGTGGTTTGTTTGATAAAAATGTGTGTGTGTGTGTGTGTGTGTGTGTGTGTGTGTGTGTTTCTTTGTGTGTGTGTGTGTGTGTGTGTGTGTGTGTGTGTGTGTGTGTGTGTGTGTGTGTGTGTGTGTTACCAGAGTATTCCTGCAGTCGGAAGCGTCCGAGGCACAGGTGGATCCTCCACTGCTTCCTGACGTTCTCCTTCATCAGACAGTGGAACAGGAATATGAAGAACCCTGGAACACAGGAGAGAACACAGCACTAGAACACAGGAGAGAACACAGCACTAGAACACAGGAGAGAACACAGCACTAGATCACAGGAGAGAACACAGGAGAGAACACAGCACTAGATCACAGGAGAGAACACAGGAGAGAACACAGCACTAGAACACAGCACTAGAACACAGCACTAGAACACAGGAGAGAACACAGGAGAGAACACAGGAGAGAACACAGCACTAGAACACAGCACTAGAACACAGGAGAGAACACAGGAGAGAACACAGCACTAGAACACAGCACTAGAACACAGGAGAGAACACAGCACTAGAACACAGCACTAGAACACAGGAGAGAACACAGCACTAGATCACAGGAGAGAACACAGCACTAGAACACAGCACTAGATCACAGGAGAGAACACAGGAGAGAACACAGCACTAGAACACAGCACTAGAACACAGCACTAGAACACAGCACTAGAACACAGGAGAGAACACAGGAGAGAACACAGCACTAGAACACAGGAGAGAACACAGCACTAGATCACAGCACTAGAACACAGGAGAGAACACAGCACTAGAACACAGCATTAGAACACAGGAGAGAACACAGCACTAGAACACAGCACTAGAACACAGGAGAGAACACAGGAGAGAACACAGCACTAGAACACAGGAGAGAACACAGCACTAGATCACAGCACTAGAACACAGGAGAGAACACAGCACTAGAACACAGCATTAGAACACAGGAGAGAACACAGCACTAGAACACAGGAGAGAACACAGCACTAGAACACAGGTGAGAACACAGCACTAGAACACAGCACTAGAACACAGCACTAGAACACAGAACTAGAACACAGCATTAGAACACAGGAGAGAACACAGCACTAGAACACAGGAGAGAACACAGCACTAGAACACAGCACTAGAACGCAGCACATGCCATGGTGGACCAACACGTCAAACTTGGCCTTCATTAAGTCAATAGAACACGTTTCTGATTCAGAGCTACGCCTCACAGGCGTGTGATTCGATGAAATCAAATAATAACAAATGCTTTACTCAGTAAATCCACTCCCACTAAGGCCAGGTTTGAGTCGTTCTTATTCCAGGCTTACACGCGCTGCGCCCCTCACCTTGCAGACTGTTGAGCACGGTGAACAGGTAGAGGAGGGGCACCCTGGCCGGCCCCCAGGGGAACAACGCCACCGTCCAGGTGAGCCCCAGCAGGAGGGTGAGGCTGGCCACGCCCCTCAGGTCGTGCAGCAGGCCGTGTCGCATCCCGGCGGGCCGGTTAAAGCGCATGTGTCGTAACTGGACCAGAACCACCAGGAACACGCCCAGGTTACACAGCAGGACCAGGAAGACGTAACCCGCCACTGTCACGTAGAACGCCACGTTATCCTGCAACCAGCAGCTAGAGACACAGGAACGGGTTCGTGTGACGGCCGGGGTTCGAACCCAGGTCTCCCACGTGGACGACACAATTGTTACCACTAGGGCCAAGAGGATATCCTCAAGGTCTGAGGGTGACGCTTACGCCTCTGCTAAAGCCTGGCTAAGAGGAGACACTGTTAGCCCACTGAGCTAAAGTGTAGGCGAAGTTAGGGTTAGGGGTTTGGGGGGTTAGGGTTTGGGGGGTTAGGGTTTGGGGTGTTAGGGGTTTGGGGGGTTAGGGGTTTGGGGGGTTAGGGTTTGGGGGGTTAGGGGTTTGGGGGGTTAGGGGTTTGGGGTGTTAGGGTTTGGGGGGTTAGGGGTTTGGGGGGTTAGGGTTTGGGGTGTTAGGGTTTGGGGTGTTAGGGGTTTGGGGTGTTAGGTTTAGGGTTTGGGGGGTTAGGGTTTGGGGTGTGAGGGTTTGGGGTGTTAGGGTTTGGGGGGTTAGGGTTTGGGGGGTTAGGGTTTGGGGGGTTAGGGTTTGGGTGTTAGGGTTTGGGGTGTTAGGGTTTTGGGGGGTTAGTGTTAGGGTTTTGGGGGGTTAGGGTTTGGGGTGTTAGGGTTTAGGGTTTAGGGTGTTAGGGTTTAGGGTGTATAAACTCACAAGGCGTCAGAGTTGTCCAGTGGTTCCATCATGGCGTCTCCGTCACTGTAGATGTTGCTGCCGTAGGCCTCTCTGTCTACCACGATGACCAGCATACAGATGACCAGAGGGATGCCTGGGGTGTTTAATTGCAGTGTTTAATTGTAGTGTTTAATTGCAGTGTGTAATTCTGGTAGTGTAGTGCATCATGCTGTTCTCACCCCATCCCAGGACGCAGAACTTGAGGATGTAGGAGGGGACGTAGACGTTGAACACCTTGACCAGGGCCAGGTACATGT
>NC_139656.1:33947246-33954746 GCF_951799395.1 Argentina silus | reverse complement strand
TGAAGAGGTCTCAAGGGTTAGGGTTAGGGTTAGTACAGGGGGGTAGTGGGGTTGAAGAGGTCTTTAGGGTTAGGGTTAGGGTTAGTACAGGGGGGTAGTGGGGGTGAAGAGGTCTTTAGGGTTAGGGTTAGGGTTAGGGTTAGTACAGGGGGGTAGTGGGGGTGAAGAGGTCTTTAGGGTTAGGGTCAGGGTTAGTACAGGGGGAATTCACAGATGTTTCCTCTACTAGTATTGATCCATGTGTCACCTGTACCAGTATTGATCTTGGGTATCAGTCAGGTACCAGTATTGATCGTGCTTATCAGTCAGGTACTGGCTAGGTCTCATTCTGCTATCAGCTCCTGAGCTCCATTAGGGTTAATGGTTTAACTGCAGGACATCGTGTTGGAGAAACACACAACCATCGATTGATGATGTCAGCCGTCATGGAAACGAGCCTCTGTCAACAAGCTGAGACGTACAGATCAGGATGCTATTATGGGCTGTATACAGGGAGGGAACTATACATGGAACCCAGTGGTACAGGTAAACATTCTGTCAGAAATGTCTCTCCAAATATCACAATCATCAATGTTGACATTATACTTCAACTGTTGTCATGGTGATGTCACACACTGGAGAGGATACATGGGATGGGGACAGGTTTGATGTGTCCCACATATGATTATATCTAAAGTGATTATATCTAAACTAGTCTATTTAACTAGTATGTAACTAGTATGTAACTAGTCTCTAACTAGTCTTTAACTAGTGTATTTAACTAGTATGTAACTAGTATGTAACTAGTCTATTTAACTAGTATGTAACTAGTCTCTAACTAGTCTTTAGCTAGTCTCTTTAATTAGCGTGTAACTAGTCTCTAACTAGTCTTTAGTCTCTTTAACTAATGTGTAACTAGTCTCTCACCAGAGGCGGCTGGCGGTGCGGGAGCGGTCTCCTTCGCAGGGCAGGTAAGCGGTCAGGAGTGAGAGGGTCGGACGCCAGACGAACAGCCCCTGTCTGGTCTGGTGTCTGACCTCTGGACACCATCCTGTTACTGGGGACAGACAGACACAGTGTGTGTGTTTGTGTATCTGTGTGTGTGTGTGTGTGTGTGTGTGTGTGTGTGTGTGTGTGTGTGTGTGTGTGTGTGTGTGAGTGAGATTCCTCACCTGAGGGAGATCTACCAGATCTCAAACGTGTGTGTGTGTGTGTGTGTGTGTGTGTGTGTGTGTGTGTGTGTGTGTGTGTGTGTGTGTGTGTGTGTGTGTGTGTGTGTGTGTGTGAGTGAGATTCCTCACCTGAGGGAGATCTACCAGATCTCAAACGTGTGTGTGTGTGTGTGTGTGTGTGTGTGTGTGTCCTTCCATCTTACTGATTTGAATGATGTTGATGTCCTCCGCACTGGTTTCTATGGTTACAGTGCCGCTGGTGTAGGGCGTGTCAAGGAGGCCACGGATCAACCTCTCCGTCTCCAGGTAACCTGACGATGACATCACCTGGACCTGGAACACGCAGCCATGTCTGTGGACGGATGGACGGACATTACACACACCTGGAGAATCACTGACCACACCTGGAGAAACACTGACCACACTTGGATAACCACTGACCACACCTGGACAACCACTAACCTCACCTTTACAACCACTGACCTCACCTGGAGAACCACTGACCACACCTGGAGAACCACTGACCACACCTGGAGAATCACTGGCCACACCTGTAGAACTACTGACCACACCTGGAGAATCACTGACCACACCTGTAGAACTACTGACCACACCTGTAGAACTACTGACCACACCTGTAGAACTACTGACCACACCTGGAGAATCACTGACCATACCTGGAGAATCACTGACCACACCTGTAGAACACACCTGTAGAATCACTGACCACACCTGGAGAACCACTGACCATACCTGGAGAACCACTGACCATACCTGGACAACCACTGACCTCACCTGGAGACTAGCTGACAACACCTGGACAAACAGGTATGCAAACTCAAAGCCTCAAAGACCCTACCTGGAGAGGCAGAGATACAAGGTGTGAATGACCTTACCTGGAGGGGAGGAGTGGAGTGGCCTGGAAGACAGAAGAAGAGGATTTAGAGAACAGACCTGGCATGTGTGAGGGAGGTCATAACCAACCCAGAGAACAGAAAAGTCCACACTTACCATCTTAGAACCAATAGTGTTCGGCAACCTGAAAGGCAGAACCAAACCAAACCATGTTTTATTTGTCAATCAATTATCAATCAATCAATCAATCAATCAATCGTTGTTTGGAATGTGGTATTTCTGCATCCCCCCCCCACCCCCCGATCAGAGTTCGGGGCTCAATACAATCAACTGATACAATGTATTTAGTAATACTATTTATGTTCAAACCACGAGCATCAGTATATTTTGAATCACACTCTTCGTATGAAGGGACAGACGATATTAACATGATTTAATCTACATAAAAACTACATATGCTGAGTTCCTTGAGTCGTTGCCATTGCTGTTGAAGTCATGTCTGGGTAGTTGTTAGAATCGTTAGCATGTCTGCTCTTCAAAATCAATAATCTAAGATCAATAATGATTATTATTTACCCTCGGGTCTCAGTCAGAAGCTTGAAGTTGAAGAGCAACATATGGTCGTCACACAGGGAGGCATTCAGCTGGAAGGAGGCAGAGGACAGGCAATGTGATTGGCTATCTGGAATTCATGGTGAAATCAAACAGTTCTTCATCGTGTCTCCACTTGAGATGAGACGTGATGTCTGTGTGAGTGAGAGTGAGTCCTCTGGGCCACCGTACCCAGACGAGGAGCATGTCCGCTGGGTCCTGGCAGAACCCCTTCACCGTCACGTTCACCTGCACCTCGAAGTACATCTCTGGAGGAGCGGAGATAAAAGAGAGCGTTGCCATAGGAACACATACAGTAGAGCTGTAGCTAACATTAGCTTAGGGCTACATACAGTAGAGCTGTAGCTAACATTAGCATAGGGCTACATACAGTAGAGCTTAACTAACATTAGCATAGGACTGAGGCCAGGTAGGAGGACTGACCTGAGAGGTTGCCTTCAGTGGTGGTGGTAGGAGTGGTTCTTACTGGTGGTTGGGGTGTGGTTGTGTCTGGTGGTTGGGGTGTGGTTGTGTCTGGTGGTTGGGGTGTCGTGGTAACTGGTGGTTGGGGTGTCGTGGTAACTGGTGGTTGGGGTGTGGTTGTGTCTGGTGGTTGGGGTGTGGTTGTGTCTGGTGGTTGGGGTGTGGTTGTGTCTGGTGGTTGGGGTGTGGTTGTGTCTGGTGGTTGGGGTGTGGTTGTGTCTGGTGGTTGGTGTGTGGTTGTGTTTGGTGGTTGGGGTGTGGTTCTTACTGGTGGTTGGGGTGTGGTTCTTACTGGTGGTTGGGGTGTGGTTGTGTCTGGTGGTTGGTGTGTGGTTGTGTTCGGTGGTTGGGGTGTCGTGGTAACTGGTGGTTGGGGTGTGGTTGTGTCTGGTGGTTGGGGTGTCGTGGTAACTGGTGGTTGGGGTGTGGTTGTGTCTGGTGGTTGGGGTGTCGTGGTAACTGGTGGTTGGGGTGTCGTGGTAACTGGTGGTTGGGGTGTGGTTGTGTCTGGTGGTTGGGGTGTGGTTGTGTCTGGTGGTTGGGGTGTGGTTCTTACTGGTGGTTGGGGTGTGGTTGTGTCTGGTGGTTGGGGTGTGGTTGTGTCTGGTGGTTGGGGTGTGGTTGTGTCTGGTGGTTGGGGTGTCGTGGTAACTGGTGGTTGGGGTGTCGTGGTAACTGGTGGTTGGGGTGTGGTTGTGTCTGGTGGTTGGGGTGTCGTGGTAACTGGTGGTTGGGGTGTCGTGGTAACTGGTGGTTGGGGTGTGGTTGTGTCTGGTGGTTGGGGTGTGGGTGTGTCTGGTGGTTGGGGTGTGGTTGTGTCTGGTGGTTGGGGTGTGTTTGTGTCTGGTGGTTGGGGTGTGGTGGGATACTGGAAGTAATCTGGAGACAGAGCGGAACATTATCACCATCACCATCACCATCATCATCATCATCACCACCATCATCACCATCATCATCATCATCATCATCACCATCATCATCACCATCATCATCATCATCATCATCACCATCATCATCACTATCATCATCACCATCATCATCATCATCATCATCACCATCATCATCACCATCATCATCACTATCATCATCACCATCATCATCACCATCATCATCATCACCATCATCATCACTATCATCATCACCATCATCATCACCATCATCATCATCATCATCATCACCATCATCATCACCATCATCATCATCACCATCATCATCATCATCATCATCACCATCACCATCATCATCACCATCACCATCATCATCATCATCATCACCATCATCATCATCATCATCGGTAGTAGGGGTTTGAGACCAGGCTATCTTACCTACTGGACTGACCCTGATGGTGTAGCGGTTGGCGATCAGGGTCAGGTGGTCAGAGATGAAATGGTTCAGCAACAGGAAAAACACCTGACTCTGAACGTCGCTGACCCCACGACTAGGGATCACGTTCAGGTTCACCAGACACTCAAAGCTTGGGGGACACAGACACAGAGGAAGAATCAACAGAACAGACACTCAAAGCTTGGGGGACACACAGACACAGAGGAGGAATCAACAGAACAGACACTCAAAGCTTGGGGGACACACAGACACAGAGGAAGAATCAACAGAACAGACACTCAAAGCTTGGGGGACACACAGACACAGAGGAAGAATCAACAGAACAGACACTCAAAGCTTGGGGGACACACAGACACAGACACAGAGGAGGAATCAACAGAACAGACACTCAAAGCTTGGGGGACACACAGACACAGACACAGAGGAGGAATCAACAGAACAGACACTCAAAGCTTGGGGGACACACAGACACAGACACAGAGGAAGAATCAACAGAACAGACACTCAAAGCTTGGGGGACACACAGACACAGACACAGAGGAGGAATCAACAGAACAGACACTCAAAGCTTGGGGGACACACAGACACAGACACAGAGGAGGAATCAACAGAACAGACACTCAAAGCTTGGGGGACACACAGACACAGAGGAAGAATCAACAGAACAGACACTCAAAGCTTGGGGGACACACAGACACAGAGGAAGAATCAACAGAACAGACACTCAAAGCTTGGGGGACACACAGACACAGAGGAAGAATCAACAGAACAGACACTCAAAGCTTGGGGAGAACACACAGACACAGAGGAAGAATCGTCAGAACAGACACCTGCATTCTAGTCTGTTGGCTGGACTGGGCTGGCAGCCATATTCAGTCAGGGGAGGCTGGTGGAGGTAGAAATTGGAGGATGGGCTCATTGTAAATCATGGAATGGATGGGCCTGTCCTCCGATTTCTACTTCCACCAGCCTCCACTATATTCAGTGTACCATTTGGAAGTTTCTAGATATATGGGATCGTTGTCTAACCGCTGATAGCCCACTCCTTTAACCAGTGATGAAGTGGTAAAAACATCTCTGGGTAAAGCCTAAATTCCACTGCGACCCATAGAATCAAAAACAGAAATGAGACAAAATTCAAATACCACACCTCACATCTTTAACCTTTAACCCCAGATGTCCCACACCTTTAACCTTTAACCTTTAACCTTTGATGTCCCTCACCTTTAACCTTTAACCCCTGATGTCCCACATCTTTAACCTTTAACCCCTGGGGTTAGGGTTAGGGTTAGGGTTAGGGTTAGGGTTAGGGTTAGGGTCCCTCACCTTTAACCTTTACTGAGGAAACCCGAAAAATAATCAATTCTAACTCTTCAATGAAACATGAGGTTTGGCAGTAATATTAGAAAATAGTTTCTTACCAGTTTGTATTGGGTTCAGCCGCCTTGTCCTGGGGAGAAGGAGATAGAGGATAGGGCATAGGGCATAGGGCATAGGGCATAGGGGATAGCAAACTCCCTCTCTCATTAGACATTAAAATCCCATACTGTACCTGTACATGCTACTGTATATAAGTTAGAAACAGCTGCACTTATCAATCATCAATCATTCTATTCAGGATTCTAACCCTGTAACAGGGCCCCCAGACCAACCTGAACCTCCTGTGTGTGTGTGTGTGTGTGTGTGTGTGTGTGTGTGTGTGTGTGTGTGTGTGTGTGTGTGTGTGTGCGCGCATTCAGACCAACCTGATCCTCCTGTGTGTGTGTGTGTGTGTGTGTGTGTGTGCGCATCCAGACCAACCTGAACCTCCTCTGTGTGTGTGTGTGTGTGTGTGTGTGTGTGTGTGTGTGTGTGTGTGTGTGTGTGTGTGTGTGTGTGTGTGTGTGTGTGTGTGTGTGTGTGTGTGCATTCAGACCAACCTGACCCTCCTCTGTGTGTGTGTGTGTGTGTGTGTGTGTGTGTGTGTGTGTGTGTGTGTGTGTGTGTGTGTGTGTGTGTGTGTGTGCATTCAGACCAACCTGACCCTCCTCTGTGTGTGTGTGTGTGTGTGTGTGTGTGTGTGTGTGTGTGTGTGTGTGTGCGTCCAGACCAACCTGACCGTCCTCTGTGTGTGTCCACTCCAGACTGTCCAGTCTGTCAGAAGCCCTGTGGTGGAGAGACCAGGTGAGTGACCAGGTGAGACTCACAGTTAATCTGTGATGTAACTGTACCGATGTACTATTATAGTCTGTTCTCACCTGGTCGGCAAGGCAACAGAGACTCTTTGTATGTAGATGTTGTATGGTAGCACCTTTCTGATCTGAAAATACATAAACGTAATCTAACCAATAGAGAACATGGGAACTGTGAAGCAGGAGAGGCTTATTGTTTCTTACCAAGTGAGGTCCCTGGCTGTGTAGACTGTTTCTTACCCTGGCTGTGTAGACTGTTTCTTACCCAGCGGTGTACTATGTCCCTGGCTGTGTAGACTGTTTATACCCTGGCTGTGTAGACTGTTTCTTACCCAGCGGTGTACTATGTCCCTGGCTGTGTAGACTGTTTCTTACCCTGGCTGTGTAGACTGTTTCTTACCCAGCGGTGTACTATGTCCCTGGCTGTGTAGACTGTTTCTTTCCCTGGCTGTGTAGACTGTTTCTTACCCAGCGGTGTACTATGTCCCTGGCTGTGTAGACTGTTTCTTACCCTGGCTGTGTAGACTGTTTCTTACCCAGCGGTGTACTATGTCCCTGGCTGTGTAGACTGTTTATACCCTGGCTGTGTAGACTGTTTCTTACCCAGCGGTGTACTATGTCCCTGGCTGTGTAGACTGTTTCTTACCCTGGCTGTGTAGACTGTTTCTTACCCAGCGGTGTACTATGTCCCTGGCTGTGTAGACTGTTTCTTTCCCTGGCTGTGTAGACTGTTTCTTACCCAGCGGTGTACTATGTCCCTGGCTGTGTAGACTGTTTCTTACCCAGCGGTGTACTATGTCCCTGGCTGTGTAGACTGTTTCTTACCCTGGCTGTGTAGACTGTTTCTTACCCAGCGGTGTACTATGTCCCTGGCTGTGTAGACTGTTTCTTACCCAGCGGTGTAC
>NC_139656.1:33904746-33934746 GCF_951799395.1 Argentina silus | reverse complement strand
AAATAAAAATCATTATTGTAGCAGGAGGAATGGAAACCACACATGCAAAAAAAAAAGAGGAAAAGCAGTTGGAGGAATGTTAGGGTTAGGGCTAGGGTTAGGGTTAGGGTTAGGGTTAGATGATCCTGTATGTTATAGATGGAATGTTAACTGATCTTGGTGATGTATGTTTTAGCCGTGGCATGCCCCCAGACGCGCGCGCGCGCACACAGACACAGACACACACGCACACAGACACAGACACGCACACGCACACACACACACACAGACGCACGCACACACACCCACACACACATCTTTGCACTAAAGAATCTTAACCAGAAACAGATTTCAGGGGTTGATTTTCTACAGTCAGCATGTTGCGTATTTCAGCCAACGCCCGGGCCAACTCAACGGCTCTGTCCTGCTCTCCAGTTCCTCTTCCTTTCGAATGCTGATAATATGAAATCTTTATTGTTTCAAAGGTAATATAATCCAGAGCTAGAACAACCACCCATCTAAGATTTAGTCGTCATTAAAAACCCTCACCAGCATAAACCTGCGTCACTGTCCGACTTCAGCCAACACCAGTTGCTGTACTGAATGTGCAGCTTGGAGTATCAATATTGATTCAGATATGAATAACCCCCAGTACTTGTTGCTGATCCTAGGAGAGATTTGCAGTCGCCGAGATCGAACCACCAACATCAGTAAATATTCTCGTTATAATATTCTCGTTATTTACGAAGGCTATACAGTTTCTGCGGTTACATCCAGGTTAAGGATAAACTTGTAACTATTATAGCCTATAGCTGTTGAATCGCAATTCAGGACAAGTGACTCGCTAACAGCGACAAAACGTTCCTAAATGTCCCGCTCCAGTCTGTCGATAACTTTATAGGATTTTAAACATGTAAAAACATCACAGTGGCAAACTCCGACGACAGTACTTACCCGGTCAAAGCAGAGTTCTGTGTGTGCTCTCCTGGATCTGAACAAGTGCTTCTGTTCTGCCAGACCAGACGGTAGCCTCGTGTCTGTAGTCAGTGGGAGGCAACACGTCTGACCAGCCTAGGAGCACAGCTGGAGTTAGAACCCAACCGCCTGGGTTCAGACCAGACCAGTTTCAGACCAGATGGGGTTCAGACCATGTCCACACCAGACCAGGATTAGACCAGGTTCAGACCAGTTTTAGACTATATGAACAATTTAATTTCCATATGACCTCAATAAAATGGTTCTAACGTAACCTGTGTCTCCCTACTCTCTGCTGTTGACAGACAATTGTTAACTCAATAATAATTACATGAAAAATCCAGTTAGCCCAGTTGGAGTTAGAACTCATCCACCTGTGAGCCCAGTTGGAGTTAGAACTCATCCACCTGTGAGCCCAGTTGGAGTTAGAACTCATCCACCTGTGAGCCCAGTTGGAGTTAGAACTCATCCACCTGTGAGCCCAGTTGGAGTTAGATCAGAACCCAACCGTCTGTGAGCCCAGTTGGACTTAGAACCCAACCGTCTGTTACATTTACATTTACATTTATGGCATGGAGCAGACGCCTTTATCCAAAGCGACTTACAGCAAATATATTTGTTTAAGTAAGTGAATAATCTATCCATCAGTCATCATAAGATAAAGTAATCAATGCTCAGACCAGGGGCCATTGGCAGTCATAATGCTAGATTTTTTTTTTTAACAGGAGAAAAACTTGTACAGGGGGGTAGTGGGGGTGACTTGTACACACTGCTCTTATACTACATACTACTGCTCTTATACTACATACTACTGCTCTTATACTACATACTACTGCTCTTCTGTACACATCTGTCTATACTGTTCATAATGAACATATCCTTATTTTTTTAATGCTACTGTTAATACACTGCACATCTGTACATACTGTACATATCTGTTTATACTGTTCATACTGCATGCCATATGTATTCTGTTTATTTACTTTGCTTTAATGTTACTGTCAATACATATATACTGCTTATACTGCACTGCCTATACAGCTCATATGCTGCTTATACTGTTCTACTGCATTCTATTTATTCTGCTTATAATGTTACTGCTAATACATATACTGCTACACTGCACTACTTATACTGCACTACCTGTATATATTGTTCACACTGCACTTTTCTGCTTTTTTGCACTTCTGGTTAGACGCTAACTGCATTTCGTTGTCTCTGTACTTGTACTCTGCACAATGACAATAAAGTTGAATCTAATCTAATCTAATCTAATCTAAAGAGGTCTCTAGGGTTAGGGTTAGTACGGGGGGTAGTGGGGGTGAAGAGGTCTCTAGGGTTCGGGTTAGGGTTAGTACAGGGGGGTAGTGGGGGTGAAGAGGTCTTTAGGAGGGACTGTTAAGATGTAGCCTGAAGAGATGGGTTTTCAATCTACGGCGGAAGATTGGTAGTGACTCTGCAGCCATGACAGCAGTGGGAAGCTCATTCCACCAGCGGGGCACTAGGACAGTGAAAAGCTGTGAGCCCAGTTAGATTAGAACTGCCTGTGAGCCCAGCTGGAGTTAGATTAGAACCCATCCACCTGTGAGCCCAGTTGGAGTTAGAACCCATCCGCCTGTGAGCCCAGTTGGAGTTAGATCAGAACCCATCCGCCTGTGAGCCCAGTTGGAGTTAGATTAGAACCCATCCGCCTGTGAGCCCAGCTGTAGGTAGATCAGATCCCAACCGTCTGTGAGCCCAGTTGGAGTAAGATCAGAACCGCCTGTGAGCCCAGTTGGAGTAAGATCAGAACTGCCTGTGAGCCCAGCTGAAGTGAGATTAGATCCCAACCGTCTGTGAGCCCAGTTGGAGTAAGATCAGAACCGCCTGTGAGCCCAGTTGGAGTAAGATCAGAACTGCCTGTGAGCCCAGCTGAAGTGAGATCAGATCCCAACCGTCTGTGAGCCCAGCTAGAGTTAGAACCAACCCTAACCCTATAACCCTAACAGGCAGGGAGTATTACACTACAGTACAGGGCCATCCACCGCAGGGCAGGAATCAGGATGTAGACACAATAATGAATAATTCAGGACAGGATATGACTGCTTCTGTATCAGCGCGGCAATATTTGACCAGAAAGTTTAATGATTAACCACATATTATAACTGGCAGATTGTAATACATCTTTGTACTCTTTCACCCGATGGAATGAAACCAAGTGTGATATCTTAGTTTGAATGGTTTAAATGGAGGCAAGAACGCTGGTCCTCTGTGGCTCAGTTGGTAGAGCATGGCGCTTACAACGTTGTGGGTTTGATTCCTGCTGGGACCATATATACTGAAATGTATGCACTCACTGCGATGTAAGTCGCTTTGGATAAAAGCGTCAGCTAAATGGCGTATAGAATGAACGGAAAGCACAAAGAGCAGAGAACATTTCTTTTAATTCAACTTTAGAATCACACAGTGTTTTAGACAGGCATCTGAACTCTCCATACGGTACAACAGACAGGGTTTTAGACAGGCATCTGAACTCTCCACACGGTACAACAGACAGGATTTTAGACAGGCATCTAGACTCTCCATACGGTACAACAGACAGGGTTTTAGACAGGCATCTGAACTCTCCACACGGTACAACAGACAGTGTTTTAGACAGGCATCTGAACTCTCCATACGGTACAACAGACAGGGTTTTAGACAGGCATCTGAACTCTCCACACGGTACAACAGACAGGGTTTTAGACAGGCATCTGGACTCTCCACACGGTACAACAGACAGGGTTTTAGACAGGCATCTGAACTCTCCACACGGTACAACAGACAGGGTTTTAGACAGGCATCTGAACTCTCCATACGGTACAACAGACAGGGTTTTAGACAGGCATCTGAACTCTCCACACGGTACAACAGACAGGGTTTTAGACAGGCATCTGGACTCTCCACACGGTACAACAGACAGGGTAGGTGGAGCTCGTCAGTTACACAGGAGGTTAAGGTTCCCATAAATCTCTCTCCCAAAAAAATCTTAACATTAACACTACAAACATTAGAATAATCACACTGCATATTAATATATTATACACTCACGAGCACCTTCTTAGGAACACCTGTACACCTTCTCATGGTGGAGGTGGTGGAACACCTGTACACCTTCTCATGGTGAAGGTGGTGGAACACCTGTACACCTTCTCATGGCAGAGGTGGTGGAACACCTGTACACCTTCTCATGGCGGAGGTGGTGGAACACCTGTACACCTTCTCATGGCGGAGGTGGTGGAACACCTGTACACCTTCTCATGGCGGAGGTGGTGGAACACCTGTACACCTTCTCATGGTGGAGGTGGTGGAACACCTGTACACCTTCTCATGGTGGAGGTGGTGTAATAGTGTGGGAATGTTTTCTTGGCACACTTTGGGCCCGTTAATACCAATCAATCATTGCTTGAATGCCACAGCCAATTTGAGTATTGCTGCTGACCATGTGCATCCCTTCATGGTCACAATTTACCCATCTTCTAATGGCTACATCCAGCATGATAATGCACCATGTCACAAAGCAAAAGTCGTCTCAAACTGGTTTCATGAACATGACAATGAGTTCAGTGTTCTTCAGTGGCCTTCCCAGTCACCGGATCTGAATCAAATAGAACACCTTTGGGATGTGGTAGAACAGGAGATTCACAGCTTGAAAGTGCACCTGAAAAATCTGCAGGAATTGTTGATGCTATCATGTCATCGTGGACCAGAATCTCAAAAGAATGTTTCCAACATCCTGTGGAATCAATGCCACGAAGAATTGAGGCTGTTTTGAGAGCCCAGTATTAGTATAGTGTTCTTAATAAAGTGCTCAGTGAGTGTACATCTCAATATCATAAACCCCAAGACAGGAGAAACTGATACAGGGCCTGTGTCTGCAGCTCTGTCTGGTTCTGTCCACTCTATCCTGCAGCTCAACCTCCCTTACAGACCAGGTTCATACAAGGTCCAGACCAGGATTAGACCAAACCAGGTTTACCCCAGGTCCAGACCAGGTTCAGACCAGGATTAGACCAAACCAGGTTTACCCCAGGTCCAGACCAGGTTCAGACCAGGATTAGACCAAACCAGGTTTACCCCAGGTCCAGACCAGGTTCAGACCAGGATTAGACCAAACCAGGTTTACCCCAGGTCAGGTCCAGACCAGGTCCAGACCAGGATTAGACCAAACCAGGTTTACCCCAGGTCCAGACCAGGTCCAGACCAGGATTAGACCAAACCAGGTTTACCCCAGGTCCAGACCAGGTCCAGACCAGGATTAGACCAAACCAGGTTTACCCCAGGTCCAGACCAGGTCCAGACCAGGATTAGACCAAACCAGGTTTACCCCAGGTCCAGACCAGGTTCATACCAGGTCCAGACCAGGATTAGACCAAACCAGGTTTACCCCAGGTCCAAACCAGGTTTACCCCAGGTCCAGACCAGGTTCAGACTACAGTTTAGAATAAACCAGTCTCAGACTATTAGAACAATTTAATTTACATGAAACAGTTCTGTCTTTGGTAACCTGTGTTCCCCCCTATTGTCTGTCTGTCTGTCTGTCTGTCTGTCTGTCTGTCTGTCTGTTAGGGTTGCACTGTCGTCATTCAACAGATTATTCTAAGCTCAGTAAAAATTACATGAAAAATCCAGTTAAAAAAGTTAATAAAAACGAAATGTCCCAAAGTGGCAGGTCTGATTTATATAAGGGGCCGGGGGGGGGGGGGGAGGCAGTCCAGCTACCTGCTTTCGTACGTTACGTTCCTATGAAGGCATTTGAGATGGAGAATGTAGAGAGTTAGTTGGTACAAAGAGGAGAGTTGACAGGACTATCATATAGAAACAGTTGACAGGACTATTGTACAGAGGAAGAGATGACAGGACTATCATACAGAGAAAGAGATGACAGGACTATTGTACAGAGAGAATTGACAGGACTATCGTACTGAGACTTGAGAGGACTATTGCACAGAGAGAGAGATGTCAGGACTATTGTACAGAGAGAGAGATGTCAGGACTATTGTACAGAGAGAAAGGGAGTGTACTGGACAGGACACAGGAGTATCTAACAATAGTGCATCTCGTACACCTATACAGGGCAGTGTATTTATTTAAGAACTTTGCAAATAAATATAAATGAAACCATGAGAAAGGTTCACAGCACATACCACATTTTATCCTGCACGGCTTCTTGTTGTTCTCTTCTTGTTGCATTAATCAAAATTATTCTTCTGTAAATTATGAATCAATATGTACAAATCTACAGATATCATAAATATCATTCATAGGCACTTGTTAAAAATGGTTCAGCCAGCCACCGAAAGCCAAGCCCCCGCTGATGACGTCTCAGGTCAGCCAGACAACTGTTACGAGGACGGAGTGACACGTATCCAGAACGTACGACACATGACAGTACCACACCCTAGCTACAGCACATGTTCACATTCAGGGTTAGAAAACAGGACCATGTGTTCTATGTTCTATGCAGGTGTTCTACGTTCTAACGTTCGGGGGACAGGGAGACGGGCATCATGGAAGCACTGACATCTTCAACCACGCAGTGAAAGAGTACCTTCACAACACACATAAAAACATTTAATAAATAAATATTGTTTTTTTTGTTTTTTTAAATAGACAAATAAATTAATGACTTGAGCAGAGAGAAGAGCAGGCAGACTTGCATGAGAGAGCGTTTCACACCAACACTCCCTACGAAGCCCCTACAGACCAGGGGGTTAGGGTGTAGGGGCTAGGCTGCAGGGGCTAGGGTGTAGGGGCTAGGCTGCAGGGGCTAGGGTGTAGGGGCTAGGCTGCAGGGGCTAGGGTGTAGGGGCTAGGCTGTAGGGGCTAGGCTGTAGGGGCTAGGGGTAAAGGATTACAGTCTGTGTCTGCGGGGGTCTGCGGGGGGCGGGGAGGGGGGTGGGGGCAGGGTGATGGTGGGGGGGTTGGGGTCATGGGGGTCTTCCATGGGCAGAACAAGACGCGTTCCTCTGATCACCAGCTCATGCTCCCCTAACCGCAGATCCTGGTCCAGCCCCTGGTCTGAGGCCACGCCGCCTGTGCGGGCACTGCCGGAGGCGTTGGTGCTCACTGTGATGTCACTGTACATGGTGCTGGCGTTGCCGTCGTTCAGGATGAGGTCAGAGTCGGCGTCATGGAGACGACCCTGATTCTGGAGAGAGGGGGTCATGTTAAAGTACTATGTGTGTGTGTGTGTGTGTGTGTGTGTGTGAGGGTGAGGGTGAGGGTGAGGGTGAGTGTGTGTGTGTGTGAGTGTGAGTGTGTGTGTGTGTGTGTGTGTGTGTGTGAGTGAGAGTGTGAGAGTGTGTGAGTTTGTGTGTGTGTGTGTGTGTGAGAGAGAGACTGAGTGTGTGTGTGTGAGTGTGTGTGTGTGTGTGTGTGTGTGTGTGATTGAGAGCGAGTGTGTGTGTGTGTGTGCGTGTGTGTACCTACCTCGTAGGCCTGGGTGGTGGTGAGACAGCTTGCCAGGGGGCCACAGCAGAGGGGCAGGGTGTTAGTGAGGGGGGGGCCGCTGTGTGTGAGGAGGGGCTTCAGGTAGCTGGAGGGGGTGGAGGTCAAGGACTGTAAAACAACACCACACACCTCCCCCTAGTGGACACAGTTCATCACTACAGTAAGGCTGTGTTCCAATCCACAGGGATCCTCTTCCCTACACACTGCACTGGGTGAATCTGCCCAGAGCACTACTCTATAGTGCTACCCCTAACCCTGACCCTAACCCTGACCTAACCCTAAACTAACCCTAACCCTAAACTAACGCTAACCCTAAACTAACCCTAACCCTAAACTAACCCTAACCCTAAACTAACGCTAACCCTAACCTAACCCTAACCTAACCCTAAACTAACGCAAACCCTAACCTAACCCTAAACTAACCCTAACCTAACCCTAAACTAACCCTAACCCTGACCTAACCCTAAACTAACACTAACCCTAACCCTAAACTAACCCTAACCCTAACCTAACCCTAAACTAACCCTAACCCTAAACTAACCCTAACCCTAAACTAAAGGTCTTCACCAGACATTGATGCTCAGTAACTAGACAGTATTTTACATAGCTAGCTAGCACGTTAGCTGCTAACGTACTGGGTTATGTTAGCTAGCCAGCTAACGTTAGCTTTACATTTTAGCCGTATTTAAGTTTAAGTCACCTTTAATATCAGAATATTACTAGTGAAAAATGCTATACCGTACATGGGACTTTCTTAGCTATTATTGTACAAACAATGCACACACATTATTTTTACATTTTTACACGATCCTCGCTCAACTCTACCAATCACTGTGGATTACGGTTACGCCCAGGTTTCCAGGTCTCTTCCAACTGAACATTTTCATGACCTATGGATTGGAATCTCTCTTAAAATGGCTGAATACTGGACTGGAAGACTGGAACGCATCCTTAAAAGTACTGTGTTTTTCCCGGTGTGTACAGCTCCCCCTAGTGGACCCGGTCTGACGGTGCACAGCTCCAGGAAAAGGATACTTGTGGTCAAAGTTGTACCAGATCCTGAAGGGCCAGGCGCTCTCATGTTTGGAGTCGCTCTGCTGGGTTCCGTCCAGTACCGTCACCTGAACAGAGACATCACCTCTGAGAACACACCTAGAACATACCTAGAACACACTTTTAAAACACCTACAACACACCTTGAACATACCTAGAACATACCTAGAACATACCTAGAACATACCTTTAAAACACCTAGAACATACCTTTAAAACACCTAGAACACACTTAGAACACACCTAGAATACACCTAGAACACACCTTTAAAACACCTAGAACACAATTAGAACACACCTTAAAAACACCTAGAACACACCTTTAATACACCTAGAATACACCTGAAACACACCTAGAACACACCTTTAATACAACTAGAACACACCTAAAACACACCTACAACACACCTTTAATACACATAGAATACACCTGGAATACACCTTGAACACATCTTTAATACACACAGAATACACCTGGAATACATCTTTAAAACTCCTAGAACACACCTAGAACAGCATCTGATTGTAGGAACCAGATCTTAACCCTAATCCTAGAACACATCTGACTGTAGGGGCCAGATCCTAACCCTATCCCTAAAACAGCGTCTGACTGTAGGTGCCAGATCTTAACCCTAACCTTAGAACATAGTCTGACTGTAGGATCCTAACCCTAGAACATATCTGACTGTAGGGGCCAGATCTTAACCCTAACCATCACCATGGGTACTTACAGGGTTGTCCAGGTCTGAGTCCACGCCCACCCTGGAGAGAGACAGTGGAGACAGTCAGAACTTAGCCTTGTTTAATACATGAAGTATTATTGAATTGTGTGTGTGTATGTGTGTGTGTGCGTGTGTGTGTGTATATGTGTGTGTGTGTGTGCGCGTGTGTATGTGCGTATGTGCGTGTGCATATATGTGTGTGTGTGTGTGTGTGTGTGTGTGTATGTGCGTGCGTGCGTGCGTGTGTGTGTATGCATATATGTGTGTGTGTGTGTGTGTGTGTGTGTGCGCGTGTGTGCATGTGCGTATGTGCGTGCATGCGTGCGTGTGTGTGTGTGTGTGTGTTACCGGATGCTCATGAAGGAGAGCATGGGGGTGGTCCCTCCCCCACACACCCAGACAGTGAAGAAGACGATGAGGAGGGTGGTGGAGAACATCATCTGACGGGCGTATGTAGCCGTGTCTCGGATGGAGAGGGCAAAGGTCATTGCTCCCCGCAGACCTGAGGAGAGGTGGGGAGGGGTGGGGGTGAGCTCTCCTTCTCTAACTTCCAAATCTTTGTGTGTTTATGTGTGTGTGTGTGTGTGTGTGTGTGTGTGTGTGTGTGTGTGTGTGTCCGTACCAGCGAACATCATGACATGTTGGAAGTTGGGGCTGATCCTGTTCTTGCGCCCCAGGTTGAGGAGGAAGGAGAGGGGGTAGATGTTGGCTGCTCTGCCCAGGAACACAGCCAGCTGGAGGGGGAGGGGTGAAGGACAACACAGTCTGGAGGTGGAGGGCAGGCTGGGGGGGGTCTATCAGGTTGGGAGAGTCTAGGCAGGCTGGGGGGGTCTAGGCAGGCTGGGGGAGTCGAGTCCCTACCCATAACCCCAGCGCAGGGCGGGCGTAAGGATACGAAGGCTCCGATGATGAACATGGGGTTGAAGACGTGCTTCTGGAAGGAGAATAGGGTCAGGCCCATGTAGGAGAAGATGAAGTTCTCCGCCAGGAAGTTGAGCAGCTCAAACAGCTGAGACAGGAAACAGGAAACAATAACAATGAGCAGGTAAACTATCTTCAGGTTAAACAGGTGAACCAGAGTCATGTCTGGTGTGTCTCTCTGGGCCACAGAGTCTACCAGGTCTCAGGTGGTTGAGAGAGAGAGAGAGAGAGAGAGAGACAGACAGACAGACAGACAGACAGACAGACACACAGACACACAGAGTCCTGTTGCAGCAGCAGAGAACAGAACAGAGCTTGGGTACCTGTTTGGTCCTGTCCTGGGAGTCAGGTGACAGGTTGTTGTAGGTGTAGTGAGCCTGGGTGATCCCACAGAACAACACCGCCACCACACCTGGAGAGGAGACACACGCACGCACACACACACACAATCAGCATACCAAAGCTGTGATAGGGAGATTAAAGAACAGAAGAGACAGTGTGTGTGTGTGTGTGTGTGTGTGTGTGTGTGTGTGTGTGTGTGTGTGTGTGTGTGTATTACCAGTGAATCCGCAGGCCTCAGCCAATAGGAAGGTGCTCCAGGACATGAGGAAGAAGAGGGCGGTCTCTAGTAGGGGGAAGAGGCGGAGCTTGGTGAACTTGGTGACGTGAGGAGAGACAGGACGTCAAGGAGCATCACATGACAATGAGGACGGACCAATCACACAACATCTCTATATGAGGTACAGGACGGAGGACAGAGAGAATGTGGAACTGTGATAAACAACCTGTCTGTCTCCATCAACAACCTGTCTGTCTCCATCAACAACCTGTCTGTCCATCAACAACCTGTCTGTCCATCAACAACCTGTCTGTCTCCATCAACAACCTGTCTGTCTATCAATAACCTGTCTGTCTCCATCAACAATCTGTCTGTCTCCATCAACAACCTGTCTGTCCATCAACAACCTGTCTGTCCATCAACAACCTGTCTGTCCACCAACAACACTCACTCAATCAAGTTCAAGACATTTGAACCCGCTAGTCTAAACTGAGGACTTTTCTCTTCCCCTAACCTAGGGATGGTGAGAGGAGGAGACACGCACACACACACACACGCACACACACGCACGCACGCACGCACACACTCCTGTAGCCTGAGGACAGTGGGAGGATATGAGTGCTGTCATGATGCCGGTGGCCACGCCCAGGGCAAAGGAGCCGCTGAACACGACCAGGAAGGTGCCCAGGGACTTGACCATGGCTCCCGCCTCGAACGTGTGGCTGTTGTCCCCCACTGGCTGGTACATAGCGATGGACCTATACCAGGAGCACAAAGGGACACAGGAACACACACACACACACACATATCAGTGAGATGTAACCACATACTAGATTCCTATGGAAACCTGCT
Source organism: Argentina silus (assembly GCF_951799395.1). Taxonomy (NCBI): domain Eukaryota; kingdom Metazoa; phylum Chordata; class Actinopteri; order Argentiniformes; family Argentinidae; genus Argentina; species Argentina silus. The sequence goes on along the minus strand of NC_139656.1, from coordinate 33,923,215 downwards.
TACTAATGGATTATTACAACTACTAAAGAATAGACTAACCAGAGCTGCACCCCATGGACAAGAGCTGCACCCCGGGGACCACAGCTGCACCCCGGGGACCACAGTTGCACCATGGGGACCACAGCTGCACCCCGGGGACCACAGCTGCACCCCAGGTTGTAACACAACAAACCAGAGTTCTAGAACATTCCTTACAACACAGCAAACCAGAGTTATAGAACATTCCTTGCAACACAGCAAACCAGAGTTATAGAACATTCCTTACAACACAGCAAACCAGAGTTCTAGAACATTCCTTACAACACAGCAAACCAGAGTTCTAGAACATTCCTTACACTGTAATCTGAGAAATTGCTATTAGCCAATTAGGTTTGAATGGAGCGCTGGCTGAGAGAGGTCACTCTCTTGATTTCCCATCCCCTACCCCCTAGACACTTCCCCTAGCCCCTACCCCCTAGACACTTCCCCTAGCCCCTACCCCCTAGACACTTCCCCTAGCCCCTACCCCCTAGACACTTCCCCTAGCCCCTACCCCCTAGACACTTCCCCTCGCCCCTACCCCTAGACACTTCTCCTAGCCCCTACCCCCTAGACACTTCCCCTAACCCCTAGACACTTCCCCTAGCCCCTACTCCCTAGACACTTCCCCTAGCCCCTACCCCCTAGACACTTCCCCTCGCCCCTACCCCTAGACACTTCCCCTAGCCCCTACCCCCTAGACACTTCCCCTAACCCCTAGACACTTCCCCTAGCCCCTACTCCCTAGACACTTCCCCTAGCCCCTACCCCCTAGACACTTCCCCTACTCCCTAGCCTCTACTCCCTAGACACTTCCCCTAGCCCCTACCTCCTAGACACTTCCCCTACTCCCTAGCCCCTACTCCCTAGCCCCTACTCCCTATACACTACTCCCTAGCCCCTACTCCCTAGACACTTCCCCTAGCCCCTTCCCCCTAGACACTTCCCCTAGCCCCTACTCCCAAGACACTTCCCCTAGCCCCAACCTCCTAGACACTTCCCCTACTCCCTAGCCCCTACACCATAGCCCCTACTCCCTAGACACTTGTGTAGATCTGTGAGGATTCGAGAGGTTTTGAAGGGTTTTTAGAAGGGCATCTTGTCCACTGATAAGCCAGGTGGAATCTTCGCCATATTACTTAAAACATCCAATCCTCTCAAGTGTGAAGGAGAGGGTCAGGACCAGAGGGTGGAGCAGACACTACAACCAGAGTCCTAGACATAGAAGAGTTAGACTGGCTAACATCATCTGGGACTCTGCCTCCAACCATGTCCAGGGTTCTCCCCAGGGACAACAGCATGGCGCTGGAAACTCCCGTTTACTCATGTCAAAATGTGCAAAAAATACCAAGATGATGACTTCACTGAGGAACATCATAACGCTTTCCACCTTCGCTTTCGTTTTTAACAACGATGTCGTTGGCGATCAAAGATAGTTACTCTATAGTTACTAAATACATAGTTTAATAGTTACTCTATCGTTACTAAATACATAGTTTAATAGTTACTCTATTGTTACTAAATACATAGTTTAATTTGTCTTGACATGTTGACATCGTGGCGTCGCCAAGGTCACAGCGTAGCACAGCATCACCGCTACGTCTCTGGGGAGAACCCTGCATGTCACACCACAGGCGGAGGCGTGGCCACTCCTCCACCACGCGCTCCTCGGTCATACCGAGGCCCCGCCCCAGACGCCTTCTCATACTGGAGAACCACTCTGGAGACACGCAGCCAATAAGACAGGAGGGGGGAGGGGTTAGTGTCAAGCACTGCACACATTCAACCAATCCGAGTACAGCACGGTGAGAGACAGCATTAGACAGGAGTGTTTCTGTTACTGTGAGGAGGTAAACACACAGACAGACAGACAGACAGACAGACAGACAGACAGGCAGACAGGCAGGCAGACAGACAGGCAGACAGACAGGCAGACAGACAGACAGACAGACAGACAGGCAGACAGGCAGACAGACAGACAGGCAGACAGGCAGACAGACAAGCAGGCAGACAGAGACAGACATATAGACAGGCACAGTCAGAGACACAAGCAGACAGACAGACAGACAGAGACAGACAGACAGGGACAGATAGACAGACAGACAGAGACAGACAGACAACCGGACAAGCAGACAGACAGACACAGACAAACAAGCAGACAGACAGGCAGGCAGACAGAGACAGACAGGCAGACAGACAGGCAGAGACAGACAGACAGGCAGACAGACAGACAGACAGACTTACGAGGACAGGACGATGGCCACGGCGTCGTTGAGGACACTCTCTCCAAACAGCAGAGCGTACAGATCCACATCCACCCTCAGCTCGTTGAAGATGGCCAGGACTGTCACTGAGAAGAGAGATCACGCACGTCACACACACACACACACGTCTCTCTCACACACACACACACAGGCACAAGTCTCTCTCCCTCATATCATCTACCTGGGTCTGTGATCATCTACCTGTGTCTGTGGTTGATTACCTGGGTCTGTGATCATCTACCTGTGTCTGTGGTTGATTATCTGGGTCTGTGATCATCTACCTGGGTGTGATCATCTACCTGGGTCTGTGATCATCTACCTGTGTCTGTGGTTGATTACCTGGGTCCGTGATCATCTACCTGTGTCTGTGGTTGATTATCTGGGTCTGTGATCATCTACCTGGGTCTGTGATCATCTACCTGGGTCTGTAGCTGAGATGATGGCACCAAAGAAGAGACAGTCGGTAAAGTAGAAGTCTCCTCCCATCTGGCCGACAGCCTTCATCAACGACACACAGCCGTACATCACCAGCCTAGACACACACACACACACACGTGCACGTGCACACGCACGCACACAGACACACAGACACGCACACACACACACACACACACGCACACACAGACAGACACACACACACATGTTCTTAGTTCATCAAATGTTTACACAACGTCATAAATACTGAAACCAAGAAGATAATGTCACGCTTACACAGAAGGTACACATGGCTTCAGAACAGATAACATCGCTGCAGTACTCTATTTCACGACAACCTGAGTAGATTTAAGGCAGACCATGCTACTGGGCTAGACTGAGAATCCATGTTAAACTGCTAGCCGAGGCTAACTGCTAGTGTCTCGGTTGCTGCTGCCAATGGAATGTGAAAGAGTAAGAAATGATGATTTTTTGGGTGAACTATCCCTTTAACTGAACCCTCTAACCAATGAGCTGCTCACCCAATGACCAAGCAGGAGATGAGTGTTCCCATGAAGGCATAGGCCAGGACGGAGCCAATGTTCCTGAAGAAGTGTCTCTGGAACGGGGGGTGGGGGGTGGGAAGGGGGGGGGGCAGATGTGTGGTGAGATTTACAGCTTAATGTAGAGGTCTTTTTTCTTTTGAGCAGCTCAGTCACTTTCTTACCCTTTTCAAGCTGTATCCAGCATGGAATATGATTGGAGGCAGCAAAATGTTGAAAAACACTTCCGGGTCAAATGTCACCTGGGAGAACAATAAACAGAGAAGTTGATGATAGGGCAATCTACGGAAATTAAAACCACCTGGAACAGACGCGCAAATCCTGGAGGTAGTGTGTTTGTGTGTGTCTGCGTGCGTGCGTGTCTGTCTGTCTGCTTGTTTGTCTGTCTGTCTGTCTGTCTGTCTGCTTGTGGCGTGTGTGTGTGTGTGTGTACCTTCCTGAGCATCTCGTCATCCTGCACCTGGTGACCCTTGCGCGTGCTGACTTCTCCCTTCAGGGTGTACTCGTAGAAGCGCCCACTGACGTTGACCAATAGGGTGGCAGGACTGGCGTTGACACTGCAGCTCAGAGTGGCGTTGTTCATGTTCTGGGGGACATGCACCCCGAAACGCAGTATCACCCCCACCAACACACCTGGGGGTACACAGACACACACACACACACACACACACAGACAGACACACACACATGCAAACACACAGACAGACAGACAGACAGACAGACAGACAGACAGTCAGACAGACACACACACAGTGAGACAGTCAAACAGACACACAGTGAGACAGTTAGACAGACGGACACACAGGCAGACACACAGTGAGACAGTTAGACAGACGGACACACAGTGAGACAGTGGAGCGAGAGAGAGGGGGGGGGGGTCAGAAGTATAGACAGGTTATGATTCTATTCAAGTTAATAGCTAGCTGATGGATTGAGACAGATACCAGTACATACACTAATCCTACATGAGGCGTATTAGGGCTGGTATAGCATAGCTGTTCCCATCACATACATCTTGGTCAGGGTGCATAAGGACATGAATGACAGACTGACAGGCTTCTCATGTCTTCTCGTTACGCAGTGACATTTCTATTAGGGATGCTAGCTTGTTGGCTAAATAACCTGCGTCAATGTAATGGGCCGATGACAGCTATAGCCTAGTTAGCTAGTTAGCGAGCTAAGCTCATTCAGTTCTCCCATGTATAACAGCTAAGCTAACCCAGGGAATTCAGATCAGTAGCTCGCCAGCTACGGTGGGTCGGTGCTCACCGTATATCATCGCCAGCCCAGTTTCGTGTAGAAACCTGACGCGACGGTGTTTGAACAGCCATATGGTGAGTATGGTGAGTGTTAGCAGCGTTATGAATATGAGGAGGTTGGCACTGTCCTGTCTGTGGCTCTCCTCAGCCCTCCGCTCCGTGGAAACATTGTCCATAACGGTGTTGTCGCCTTGGCTACCCGCTACCAGCAGACACGTCAACAGACACAGTAAAACGAGCGGTGTCTTCGACGGTTTTACACCGGAAAATAGTTTTGTTGCTGTTGTGGTGGATCCCATGGTGGCTTCTGTCAAACCACTTAATCCGCCACAGAAATATGACAGCTAGCTTAGCTAGACTCAGCCATCCATGTTCCGCACGGTCAGCATGACAACGATCTCCGAATGTCCCGGTTTGAAATCTTCAAAATAAAAGTCTGATTTCCTTTTTTTGTGTTATATCAAATGAGGACTTTTACTTTCACTCCCGCTGCCAGCGGCTGCTGTCTGGTGACAGAAAGTAACGGCAGAGCTGAGCTCGGATGGTCTAGAATCCTTCCTTTCCTTGCAAGTCTTCCTTGACTTTCTTCCCTTTTCGTATTGACAATGTTTGGCCAAATAGCGAGATAACATCAGTTTACTTTAGTTTGACCATTTTAAAAGTAAACGCACAAACTTCTATTACCTGTATTTTCAAGTTAAAGTTTATTTGTCATTCCGTCATATACTCGTATACAAGGCAACCAGGTGCTTCAGGCAGAGCAGCTCTACAACATCAACCAACACCATCAACATCAGTAAACAGGTCAACATAATCATGAACAGAAATGGAAACAGAAATATAAACGCCAAAAGTAATAACAGTAAATAAGGGGGGGAGCGGCTGTCAGTTCAAAAGTCTAATGGTCTGAGGGTCTAGGAGGGAGGTCAAGGAAAGGAAAAAGATCGCATTTTATGTGCAATCCGAACGCAGTCTGGGAACTGACGGGCGGCTCGCTGGTTGACGGCTTGCTTGCCTGATCATCATCAAAGTCTATTCAGACTCATAGCAGAGAACAAAATGAGGAATGGTATCAAACAACTAAAATAAAACATACTATTGGACTCAGACCTTGGTCGAAATAGTTTTTAGATTTTTGTTCAAATACTTAGAGCATTTGTTTGAGTCTGCCATTGATTCCATTGTGCCAGGCAAACTCAATCAAGCACAGAAAAGTATTTAAAATGACTATCAAATGCAAACTGCCAGGTGCTGCGTGATTTGAACACAATGTCAAACAACCATATTTCATAACTAACGTTTAAATCTGAAAGAATTGTACCTAACTACAGATAGATTAACATTGTTTTTCTAAGTGTTAATTCAGTGGCCCTTGTTTCCCAGTATCAAATCTGATACCGGTGCAATGTGCAGACCACGCACACGCACACGCACACGCACACACACTGAGGTATCACATGAACACATAGACCAGGCCAGAGACTGATAAGACCGTGATATTGTGTCAGAGTGATAACATGTCCTGAATACACAGAAGAGGTTCCTCTCTTCACTGTAAACAAGCTGAGATGGTGAGATGGTGAGATGGTGAGATAGGCTGAGGTCTTGTTTGTTAGGAAGTCTCCTCTTCAGGCCTTCACAGCACAAATCCACCCGTCAGCACAAATCTACCCTCACAACACAAAGATTGAAGTAATTTGATAAGCATTTAAATAAAACTAAAGCATCTGGGAGAGAGGAGGTTATTAAAGATTATTATTATTATTATTATTATTATTATTATTATTAACAAACAAGCCTCGCTTTTCATATTTCACAATCATTGCACAGAATATTCTGAGATGAAAGGGAACGATGTACACTGCAGCTCCTGACAATGAGGATGTGACTGTCGGCCTGTGTGTTAATGATCACCATGTCCCTTGGGTTCAAGATTCAAGATTCAAGATTCAAGATTCTTTATTTGTCACGTGCATACAAGTATACAGTGAAATGCAAAAGTGACAGTGCCACAGAGTAGTGCAACAATAAGTTTTAAAATAGAATAAAATAAAATAAAATAAAAATAATAAAAAAATATAAACATTATGGACAGTATAAACAGTATAAACAGTATAAACAGTATAAGCAGTATAAGCAGTATAAGCAGTATTCTGAGTTCTGAGGTCAGGATCAATCACAACCTGGTGGTTGTACATTTGTATTGACGACGTTTGGCCAAATAGTGAGATTCCATTAGTTTACTTTAGTTTGACCATTTTAAAAGCAAACACACAAACTTCTATTACCTGTATTTTCAAGTTAAAGTTTACTTGTCATTCCGTCATATACTCGTATACAAGGCAACCAGGTGCTTCAGGCAGAGCAGCTCTACAACATCAACCAACACCATCAACATCAGTAAACAGGTCAACATAATCATGAACAGAAATGGAAACAGAAATATAAACGCCAAAAGTAATAACAGTAAATAAGGGGGGGGGCGGCTGTCAGTTCAAAAGTCTAAGGGCCTGAGGGTGGAAGCTGAATGCTTCGGCAGCGTCTGCCTGATGGAAACAGGGAGAACAGGGTGTGATTGGGGTGACTGTGTGTGTACATGAATACATCATCAAAGATATTGCACAATAAAGTCGCAGATATATTTACGTTGTGGTCCTCTAAGGCGACTTGTTGACACAGGTAGTCAACGATGACACCTTCTCTAGTTCCCCTTCCTGTGAGACTGAGGCTGCAGGATGTGGTTTCAGATGCAAACAGAAACCTCACACATGTTTAGAAACGCTGTGGACCCAATTGGACCGACCCAAGAAACAGCTGACACCCACTACCCAGCTTCAATCATCGATCCATCAGTCATCATAAGATAAAGTAATCAATACTCAGACCAGGGGCCATAGCCAGTCACAATGCTAGAAGAAGATTTTTTTTTAACAGGAGAAAAGCTTGTACGGGGGGTAGTGGGGGTGAAGAGGTCTTTAGGGTTAGGGTTAGTATTAGGACAGGGCAGTAGTGGGGGTGAAGAGGTGTCTAGGGTTAGGGTTAGTATAGGGGGGTAGTGGGGGTGAAGAGGTCTCTAGGGTTAGGGTTAGGGTTAGGATTAGGACAGGGCAGTAGTGGGGGTGAAGAGGTGTCTAGGGTTAGGGTTAGTATAGGGGGGTAGTGGGGGTGAAGAGGTCTCTAGGGTTAGGGTTAGTACAGGGGCATAGTGGGGGTGAAGAGGTCTCTAGGGTTAGGGTTAGTATAGGGGGGTAGTGGGGGTGAAGAGGTCTCTAGGGTTAGGGTTAGGATTAGTACAGGGCGGTAGTGGGGGTGAAGAGGTGTCTAGGGTTAGGGTTAGTACAGGGGGGTAGTGGGGATGAAGAGGTCTCTAGGGTTAAGGTTAGGGTTAGTACAGGGGGGTAGTGGGGGTGAAGAGGTCTTTAGGAGGGATATATCAAATGGTGGACTTGCTGAGTATTGGGGATGTTTATTGGTCAAACAGGCCTGGGAGAAACTCTTGATGGCAAGTATTCAAGCATACAAATATTGAGTCATTTCTCCTGTGCATTCACAGTTACACCTGGTTCTACGATTTAGTGTTCTCTAATAGAGAATGGCATTCTCTAATGGGAGTAACCAAAATCTGTTCAATGTAGCTGTGCACGAACTGACCTTTAACCTTTCTCTGGGTTTGGGTGACGTAAGGTTCTGGGTAAAAACTGGGTACACAAATCTTTGATAAACTTGTATGTTGTGAGTTTTGGTTTGTGCCATAACAACAGACCATGTTTCCAAATAACTTGGTTTTGATGTTGTTAATGCTACATGCTGATCTATTGGTTGTGATGTTGTTAATGCTACATGCTGATCTATTGGTTGTGATGTTGTTAATGCTACGTGCTAATCTATTGGTTGTGATGTTGTTAATGCTACATGCTGATCTATTGGTTGTGATGTTGTTAATGCTACGTGCTGATCTATTGGTTTTGATATTGTTAATGCAACATGTGTCTATCCCTGTAAACATGCTGTTGATCTACTTCCTCAAGCATTGCTGATAGTTCTCGGGCTCAGTTGAATATGTGCATGTTTTTAAATTATTATTTGCATTATTCACTGTTTTGATTCTGTATTAACTACTTTTTTTCTCTGTTAACTGTGTTGAGGTTTGTGAAAATGCACTTTAAAATGAACCTGACTTGTTAGCAGTGACATCAGAGGGTATAAGAGAAGGAGGAAGTCAAGAACACACACACACACACACACACACACCAGACCTAGACCTAGACCTAGACCTAGACGCTGACATCTGGCGTGTTGTTCCTGCGACATGATGCTGATGATGATGATGGGAGGCTTGTTTCTCCTCATCCCTCTCCTACTGGGACCAGCAGCCTCCAGCCCCGTCCCCAGTAAGACCCTCTTCTTCCCATTGTTACCATTTTGTAAAACCTGTGGAGTGGATTTTTACTGGCAGTTTATTCGCCTTGTTCAGACCTGGTGTCTCTATAACAACACTTCCTGCTCATGCGCACCCAGCTTCTGATTCTGTGTTTGATCTCGTGCTAACATGATTTAGAGGTATTTGTAAACATGTATTGTTTTGTCATCTGCCAATTTATTAATGTTAGTCTTGTCTGGTAACATATTACATTTCTCTTAGTTGTGCTCAGATTGGCAGTCAACAAGTTCTCTTCTTTTCATTAAAAGTAAATTAAATGGTTAAAGGAACTGTTTTCTTTTAGAAAAGTGAACTTAGTAGAACAATGTTAGAGTTATAGTGTTGCTGGTTTTCACAACAATATTAATAATAATAATAATTATAATAGCAACAATAATCTATTTAGAGTGTCGGTAGTTTTCCTCCAATAGGACATGTGGTCTGTTTTAATTGTGGTAATCAAGGCTCATTACATTCCATTTCTAACCTCATCATGTCCAAACCAATCATCACTCCTCTCTCATCATAAACACATTTTATAAACATGGCTTCAGAATCTTCTCTCTGCCTTGTTGCTCAGACACCATTTTGAACTTCCCCTGCAGTGGAAGCTGACATCAGCTCTGTGGTTTCCCCTTTGACGTCAAAACCATCTTGCCTAGGCTGTGTGTATCGCTACGTGTGTCTGATTGTGTGTGTATCACTACGTTTGTCCGATTCTGTGTGTGTAACGCTACGTGTGTCTGATTCTGTGTGTATCTGTGTGTGTCATTGTGTGTGTGTCAACAAAAAAGGGTTAAACAAACCAGAATATGTTTTATATTTTAGATTCTTCAAAGTAGCCACCTTTTGCTTTGATGACAGCTTTGCACACTCTTGGCAAGTTAGTGTCCAAACTTTTGACTTGTACTGTATATGATTATGTAGTAAGGTATGTGTCTCATTGTGTGTGTGTCTGAGCAGGCGATGGAGTATATGATTATGTAGTAAGATGTGTGTCTCATTGTGTGTGTGTCTGAGCAGGCGATGGAGTATATGATTATGTAGTAAGATGTGTGTCTGGCAGGAACATGGTTGGCCTGCTTTCCCTCACCTTAGTCTGGGTGTTGGACACTCACCTCACCTTCAGACCTGTGTGAGATGAATTTCTCCTCTTGGGGAAGTTGACTTTAGACAGTGGATCTATTACTGGGTGTTGGAGAGTCTGATCCACTCATCTTTATTTCCCGGCTGCTTCTGCAGATGTGAGCTGTCTGATTATGAACCTGGACTACATTGACTGTACTTGGAGTGGCCAGGGGTCAGAGGTCAACTACACCTTCCACAGCAGGTCAGACATTTCTGGCAGGAATTGTCATAATTGACCTGTGAGTGAGTGAGTGAGTGAGTGCGTGCGTGCGTGCGTGCGTGCGTGCGTGCGTGCGTGCGTGCGTGTGTTTAGTCAACGGTATGTGTTCATGTTCAACAGATTGAGAGAGAGTATCCAGAAGGAGTGCCTGACATACCTCCTGCAGAATGGCCGTGTTGTGGGGTGTCGGCAGACCTACGTCAAGGTTTCCAAGTTTTCAAAATTTGAAACCAATCTGACCCATGGCAACACAAGCTCTGTGCAGAATCATGACCTCAGAGGCATGGGTAGGTGTCACCTCTTATCCAATCAGAACATTCCTAAACGTCTACATGAATAATTATTAGGTCGTCCTCATATGAAGGATCTCATTAACCTTTGACCCTGGTGTCTGTTCTGCCTGTAGTGAAGCTCTTTCCTCCGGTCAACCTGTCAGTAGAGGTCAGTAAAGCCCCGGAGCTGTGGCTCTACTGGAACAACAGCAAGAACCACGGCTGCATGGAGAGTCAAGTCCGCTTCCGGCAGAATGGCAAAGTGTGGGAGGGGGAGGTAGGAGGGGAGTAACACTTCTGTTGTTCTGAGTTTCAAACACTGAATGAAGTATTGATACTTGACTTTTAAAAAACTTTCCTCCTCCTCCTCCCTTTCTCCTTCTCCACCTCCTCCTTCTCCCTTTCTTTTTCCTCCTCCCTCTCCTTTTCCTCCTCCTCTTCCTCCTCCCTCTCTCTTTCCTCCTCCTCCTCTCTCTCCAGAACTATAACTACCAGCAGAGTTCCTTCAGCATGGCCTTCCCCTCCATGACCAGCCGGTATGAGTTCCAGGTGCGGACGCGGGTGTCTGACGCCTGCTTCCAGTCCCGGTTCTGGAGTGAATGGAGCCAGCCTGTCTTCTGGGGTATTAGGAAGAACAGTACAAGTCAACGAATGGATAACAGAACAGGTCTAGTAGATAACAGCACAGGTAGACTTGTAGATAACCGAACAGGTAGACTTGTAGATAAGAGAACAGGTAGGATAGTAGATAACAGAACTGTACTACAAGTGTGTGCTTTAGCTTCTGATATGTAACATCATTATCTCTCTCTCCCTCCCTCTCCCACTCTCTCCTCTCTCTCTCTCCCACCCTCTCCTCTCTCTCTCTCCCTCCCTCTCCCACTCTCTCCTCTCTCTCTCTCTCTCTCCCTCCCTCTCCTAATGTCTTTTCCTCACTTCCTCTCTCTCTCTCTCTCCATTTATCTCTCTCTCTCTCTCTCTCCCTCTTCCTTCCTCCCTCTCCCTCAGGTGTTGAGTCAGGTGGTGTCATGTCTGTGTTGACCCCAGTGCTGTCAGCCATCGTGGCTGTCGTGACCCTTGTCCTGCTGGCCTGTCTGTTGGTCCACAACGAGAGGTGGGTTGATTGCTTCAGGCACTTGGTTTAAAAAGGTTCTATCTGACGGTGGTTCTCTGATGGTGGTTCTATCTGATGGTGGTTCTATCTGATGGTGGTTCTATCTAATGGTGGTTCTATCTGACGGTGGTTCTATCTGACGGTGGTTCTATCTGACGGTGGATCTATCTGACGGTGGATCTATCTGACAGTGGTTCTATCTGATGGTGGTTCTATATGATGGTTCTATCTGGTGTGAGAAGTGAGGCTCTCTGCTGACATCATCATGTGGTTGTTCCACCAGGCTGAGAATTATCCTGGTTCCCATGGTGCCCCGCCCTAAGAACCTGGAGGAACTCCTGAACACCTACGGTGGCAACGTTGAGGTAACACCTTTCTCTCTCTCTCTCTCTCTCTGAACCTTCTTCATTGTTGTTGTCCTGTGTAAACATTCATATCAGTGTTATCTGTAGATTCAGATCTCTTCTGGTCACATGTATCTTTGAAGGAATGGCTTCACATCTCAAAGGACCTGAAGGAGGGGTTCAAACCCAACTTCACTGAGCGTACCTGCTCTGTACGGGATTACAGGCGTGTCTCTCAGTCTGCCAGCATCAGCCAATCTGAGAGCTCCATCTCCATCCCAATTGACCAATCAGACTGCACCTCCAACCCAACTGACCAATCGGACTGCCTCTCCACATCCTGCTACTCCTCCACCGCCTCTCTACCCGTCACTCTGGGAGACCAACAGGCCGGCCAGGAATGAAGGGGGGGGGGGGGGGGGGGGGGGGGTGGCAGAGAGGGAAGGGGGGGTGGCAGAGAGGGAAGGGGGGTGGGGGTGGGGGGGGGGGGGGGGAGAGAGAGAAGGGGGGAGGGGAGGGGAGGGGGGGGAGAGAGAGGGGGAGAGAGAGAGAGAAGGGGGGGAGAGAGTGGGGGGAGAGAGAGAGGGGGGAGAAAGGGTGGGAGAGAGAGAGAGAGAGGGAAGAGGGGGGGGAGAGAGGGAGAGGGTGGAGAGAGAGAGGGAGAGGGTTTTTGTTTTGTTTTTGTTGACTGTATTTTACTTATTTTTAAAAGAGAATTAGACAATATGAAGATTTAGATACAGTTCAGTAGACTATGATGAGCTGGAATTACAGGAAAGAACAATATCTTATCACTTAAATGTTTGACCTTTTACAGATGCATTCCTATCAATAATGCCTGTTGACAACGTGTACAGAACATCATTGTCTTACAACAGATTTAAACATAAAGACATTTATTTAGGAGTTCCACTTCTGCTTACATGAACTCTGTTTCATTGCTGATCGCAGCTACAGTATATTTGTTTTCTTCTTCTGGCATTTATTAAATATCTCAAGAACCAGCTGATGAAAAAAAAATCCATTTTGGCAAGATGAAAGCCCATGTCCACTGCTCCTGTGAAAAATTAAATGGCACCCATTCGCCTATAGGTGGCTACTGCAGACAACTTCTTAAGCTCAACCCCGCCTCCCCATTTGAGTTAAAGTGATGAAAGTTGGTATATTGCTCCCTCTCCTCACAAGTAACACATTTGCTTCAAGGACCCATAACTTCCGCCATGATGGATTTTTTATTTTTTATTTTCACCAGATATGTTAGCTGTAGTTAAAGACAAAGGGCTCCATTATCCTTCAGCTAAATAGCGCCAGCAGTGACACCCCAAAAAAGTCATTTTGGACTTGGCTTAATTTGAGTGAAAGCGTGTGGTTGCAGGATCCACTGTGACAGTGTGGGTCTCTGTTCACATCAGTGGCATTAGGAGCGGCACCGTGATCATGTAGTGATGACTGAGTGGCCATTCCCTTCAGCTACAAAGGCAAAGGACGGAAGCACACTGTCCTCATCCCGGCGGTCACATGGTCACATTTCTGCTGACAAACAAGCTCGGTTCTTCAATTTCCATCCATCTCCTCCCCTTACATCAGACAAGTGGAAAACTGTTACCTTCCCTCTCAACTGTGGCGAACCACCGTGACTCATTTACATCCTTTTTTTGAAAACTACTTTCATTGAAGCCCCTCCCCTGAACTTCCTCTTTCTCTGTCGTATACCGTGTCAGACTTCCTAGGAGTCCAACCACAAATACGCATGTTAGAAACCTTAAGGGGAACATCTCCGCCAGTGGTGGGTTTCTCCTGTGGTTCAGGTGCTGTCACCTCTTTGGGGTCGTAGGTCACCTTCCGGCAGTGGCTGGCATGGGCCCAGGTGTCTCGCTCAGCGACCTTGATGGCGGTGGAAGTGGCCAGCGGCACCTGGTATGGCCCTTTCCAACGTTGCTCGTGCCAGTGCTGGCTCCTCCGGTCCACGACCACGACCACGACCCAGTCTCCTGGTTGGAGGTTGTGGAGTGACCCTCCCTTTTGCTCCAGAGGTTTTGCTTTAACCTTTGGAAACAGAGACTTTAGAACAGAGTTAAGTGCAATACAATAGGCTATCATTTCGTCATCCAGGCCCATCAGTGTCAACCTGTTCTGGGGAAAAGGAGCAGTTATCATGCCCATTGGTCTTCCCATTAGCACTTCATGTGGGGACAGACCTGTGGTGTTATGCGTGCGCCCACGCATGTACAGTACCAGTCAAAAGTTTGGACACAAACTTGCCAAGAGTGTGCAAAACTGTCACCAAAGCAAAAGGTGGCTACTTTGAAGAATCTAAAATATAAACCATATTCTGGTTTGTTTAACTTTCTTGTTTACTACATAATTCCATATGTGTTCCTTCATAGTTTTGATGTCTTCAATATTAATTTACAATGTAGAAAAAAATACAAATAAAGAAATTATTGAATGAGAAGGTGTGTCCAAACTTTTGACTGGTACTGTACATCAGAGCCAAAGGTAAGACCTGCACCCAAGACAGTCCCGTCTCATTCATTAGTTTGGTGAGTTTCATCTTCACCGTTTGGTTGGCCTTCTCAACCAAGCCGGCGCTAGCTAGATGACAACTACAATGAGTGCGGAGGTCAATGTTTAGGCTTTCGGTCAGACTCTGAATTACCGTATTTACAAAATGTCTGCCGTCTGAGGAGATTTTGGAGGGCAATCCCCACCTGGGAATGATCTCCTTCAATAACGCATTGGCTACCACTCCAGCGGTAGCTCTTCTGGATGGAAATATTTGGAGAACATGTCAATTATCACAAGGCAATACTTGTAACATTGACATGGTGTTAGTTCAATGAAATGGGAGTAACCAAAATCAGCCAATCATATTAGAACATCGTAGCAGGTTTTGGGTTTCAAATCAACAGTGAGTTGTTTACATCATTCTGGCAGGGTATGAAGCCATGTGCAGAGGTGAGACCTTGACCAAATAAGGAGCTACTTCTTCACCCCGACTTATCTGGCCCTGTGCCAGGCTCTGCGTACCACAAACTCTCTGGGTCCCACGAGATAACATTTAGGAACAAAACCTTTCTCTAATTCATGCTGGACACCTGCACATGACTTCACCCTCACAGACAAATTATCAAAAGTTAACTACATTGTTGAAGCAAAATAACAGAGCAATAGTATCATTATTCTGGGCCTTGATTTACTTTCAATTGACCTATGGTTATACATGCGTCTGTGTGTGTATATGGTGTTACAAGGTTGTGTTGCATTCAGCAAGTTATAACACAGCATCAATCAATAATGACAAATCGGTGTGGTTCATTGCTATACTTGGTCCATCACTATGGCTACTGTGATCTATTACTATTACAAATCATTGTCAGCGTGTGGCCTGCTCAGGATAACTACTGTTATCGGCTGTGGGGGCACCAACCTCTGAAGTTGACCAATGACCTCTTCTGCCCGACCCTTCACTAGATCTTAAATTGTTGTACAAAAGATAGTAAAAACATAAAATGCATTTAATTTTCAACTTCCCCAAGATCACATAATAAACATAGTCTGTCCTCTTCTGGGATCCGGTTGAATTCAAGAACCTGGGGGAGAGAGGAAGAGAGCCAGACTGTAGCTGTGCACGAACTGACCTTTAACCTTTCTCTGGGTTTAGGGTGACATAGGGTTCTGGGTAAAAAAACTGGATGTTGACCATGTTTGACCATGTTTCCAAATAACTTGGTTTTCATGTTGTTAATGCTACATGCTGATCTATTGGTTGTGATGTTGTTAATGCTACGTGCTGATCTATTGGTTGTGATGTTGTTAATGCTACATGCTGATCTATTGGTTGTGATGTTGTTAATGCTACATGCTGATCTATTGGTTGTGATGTTGTTAATGCTACATGCTGATCTATTGGTTGTGATGTTGTTAATGCTACATGCTGATCTATTGGTTGTGATGTTGTTAATGCTACATGCTGACCTATTGGTTGTGATGTTGTTAATGCTACATGCTGATCTATTGGTTGTGATGTTGTTAATGCTACATGCTGATCTATTGGTTGTGATGTTGTTAATGCTACATGCTGATCTATTGGTTGTGATGTTGTTAATGCTACATGCTGATCTATTGGTTTTCATGTTGTTCATAATAATAAATATAATAATAAACTTCATTTATATAGCACCTTTACAACGGTGTTACAAATTGCTTTACAAATGTGCAGATTAAACAGATATGCAAATAAAAACAAAAATATAAATCGAAAACAGTAAAACATCACATCGAAAATAATAAGATTCTACACGGTAATCTATTGGTTGTGATTTTATTAATGCTGCATGCTGATCTATTGGCTGTGGTTGTAATGACAGGAGTACTCAGGCAAAGGACTCACACGCACGACTCGGAGACAAAAACTTAAATCCAATAGAATAGTCTTCACTGTCAGAAAGGTTCAGTACACTGGAAGGCAGTCAATGGGTAGGCAGATAATCCAGGAAGGGGGTCGGTAACGCAGGGTTTGGTACACAGGCAGCCAGTTCAAAAAGGCAGGCAGATAATCCGATAAGGGGTAGGCAAAAAGGCAAAGTCAAAAACACACTCGGAGATATATATAAAAAAAAAAAAAAAAAATTCAAGAACCAGGGCAGGTGGTGAAGTGTCTGACACGAGAGACAAGGTGAGGATCACCAAACTAACAGGAAACAATAAATGAATAACATGAAACAAGCATGTTTTTAAATTATTATTTGCATTATTCACTGTTTTGATTCTGTATTAACTACTTTTTTTCTCTGTTAACTGTGTTGAGGTTTGTGAAAATGCACTTTAAAATGAACCTGACTTGTTAGCAGTGACATCAGAGGGTATAAGAGAAGGAGGAAGTCAAGAACACACACACACACACACACACACACCAGACCTAGACCTAGACCTAGACCTAGACGCTGACATCTGGCGTGTTGTTCCTGCGACATGATGCTGATGATGATGATGGGAGGCTTGTTTCTCCTCATCCCTCTCCTACTGGGACCAGCAGCCTCCAGCCCCGTCCCCAGTAAGACCCTCTTCTTCCCATTGTTACCATTTTGTAAAACCTGTGGAGTGGATTTTTACTGGCAGTTTATTCGCCTTGTTCAGACCTGGTGTCTCTATAACAACACTTCCTGCTCATGCGCACCCAGCTTCTGATTCTGTGTTTGATCTCGTGCTAACATGATTTAGAGGTATTTGTAAACATGTATTGTTTTGTCATCTGCCAATTTATTAATGTTAGTCTTGTCTGGTAACATATTACATTTCTCTTAGTTGTGCTCAGATTGGCAGTCAACAAGTTCTCTTCTTTTCATTAAAAGTAAATTAAATGGTTAAAGGAACTGTTTTCTTTTAGAAAAGTGAACTTAGTAGAACAATGTTAGAGTTATAGTGTTGCTGGTTTTCACAACAATATTAATAATAATAATAATAATTATAATAGCAACAATAATCTATTTAGAGTGTCGGTAGTTTTCCTCCAATAGGACATGTGGTCTGTTTTAATTGTGGTAATCAAGGCTCATTACATTCCATTTCTAACCTCATCATGTCCAAACCAATCATCACTCCTCTCTCATCATAAACACATTTTATAAACATGGCTTCAGAATCTTCTCTCTGCCTTGTTGCTCAGACACCATTTTGAACTTCCCCTGCAGTGGAAGCTGACATCAGCTCTGTGGTTTCCCCTTTGACGTCAAAACCATCTTGCCTAGGCTGTGTGTATCGCTACGTGTGTCTGATTGTGTGTGTATCACTACGTTTGTCCGATTCTGTGTGTGTAACGCTACGTGTGTCTGATTGTGTGTGTATCTGTGTGTGTCATTGTGTGTGTGTCAACAAAAAAGGGTTAAACAAACCAGAATATGTTTTATATTTTAGATTCTTCAAAGTAGCCACCTTTTGCTTTGATGACAGCTTTGCACACTCTTGGCAAGTTAGTGTCCAAACTTTTGACTTGTACTGTATATGATTATGTAGTAAGGTATGTGTCTCATTGTGTGTGTGTCTGAGCAGGCGATGGAGTATATGATTATGTAGTAAGGTATGTGTCTCATTGTGTGTGTGTCTGAGCAGGCGATGGAGTATATGATTATGTAGTAAGATGTGTGTCTGGCAGGAACATGGTTGGCCTGCTTTCCCTCACCTTAGTCTGGGTGTTGGACACTCACCTCACCTTCAGACCTGTGTGAGATGAATTTCTCCTCTTGGGGAAGTTGACTTTAGACAGTGGATCTATTACTGGGTGTTGGAGAGTCTGATCCACTCATCTTTATTTCCCGGCTGCTTCTGCAGATGTGAGCTGTCTGATTATGAACCTGGACTACATTGACTGTACTTGGAGTGGCCAGGGGTCAGAGGTCAACTACACCTTCCACAGCAGGTCAGACATTTCTGGCAGGAATTGTCATAATTGAC
>NC_139656.1:33865936-33904546 GCF_951799395.1 Argentina silus | reverse complement strand
TCTCCCTCCCTCTCCCACTGTCTTTTCCTCACTCTCTTTCTCTCTCTCTCCCTCTCCCAGGTGGTGTCATGTCTGTGTTGACCCCAGTGCTGTCAGCCATCGTGGCTGTCGTGACCCTTGTCCTGCTGGCCTGTCTGTTGGTCCACAACGAGAGGTGAGTTGATTGCTTCAGGCACTTGGTTTAAAAAGGTTCTATCTGACGGTGGTTCTCTGATGGTGGTTCTATCTAATGGTGGTTCTATCTGACGGTGGTTCTATCTGACGGTGGATCTATCTGATGGTGGTTCTATCTGATTGTGGTTCTATATGATGGTTCTATCTGGTGTGAGAAGTGAGGCTCTCTGCTGACATCATCATGTGGTTGTTCCACCAGGCTGAGAATTATCCTGGTTCCCATGGTGCCCCGCCCTAAGAACCTGGAGGAACTCCTGAACACCTACGGTGGCAACGTTGAGGTAACACCTTTCTCTCTCTCTCTCTCTCTCTCTGAACCTTCTTCACTGTTGTTGTCCTGTGTAAACATTCATATCAGTGTTATCTGTAGATTCAGATCTCTTCTGGTCACATGTATCTTTGAAGGAATGGCTTCACATCTCAAAGGACCTGAAGGAGGGGTTCAAACCCAACTTCACTGAGCGTACCTGCTCTGTACGGGATTACAGGCCTGTCTCTCAGTCTGCCAGCGTCAGCCAATCTGAGAGCTCCATCTCCAACCCAACTGACCGATCAGACTGCACCTCCAACCCAACTGACCAATCGGACTGCCTCTCCACATCCTGCTACTCCTCCACCGCCTCTCTACCCGTCACTCTGGGAGACCAACAGGCCGGCCACGAGTGAGGGGGGGGGGGGGGGGGGAGAGAGGAGGGGAGAGAGAGGGGAGAGAAAGAGAGGGGGGAGAGAAAGAGAGAGGGGGGGTGGGGTGGGGAGAGAGGGGGGTTGAGAGAGTGTGACAGAGATGGGGAGGATGGGGTGTAAGAGAGAGGGGAGAGAGAGGGAGGGGTGGAGAAAGAGAGGGGAGGGAGGGAGGGAAATGAGGGAGAGAGGGAGGGGGGAGAGAGAGAGAGGGGAGGGAGGGAGGGAAATGAGGGAGGGGGGAGAGAGAGAGAGGGGGGGGAGGGGGTCAACATGATTGTTGCAGAGGTATATTAATGTATTTGCTTATTCCTACATTTAATAAAACATTTTTTACTTTGTTTTATCTCCCTCGAATCGTGGTATTTGTGTCTTGTTTAATCTCATATTCAGTATGCTTGCTTGATGTGCAATAGAACACACCCAGTTATCATTGATTTTAGGCCTATGTAGATTGTTTATATATTTTTATTCATGAGAAGTCTTAAACAACCATGTTGCACTTTTTTTTGGCGTATTTGCGTTTCCATTTGGATGGGCGGAGCCAACAGTAGACTTGTTACTCTAACGAGGGAAGGAAGGAAGGAAGGAAGGAAAGAAAGAAAGAAAGAAAGAAAGAAAGAAAGAAAGAAAGAAAGAAAGAAAGAAAGAAAGAAAGAAAGAAAAAAAGAAAAAAAAAGAGGGAAGGAAAGAAAGAAAGAGGGAAAGAAAGAAAGAAAGAAAGAAAGAAAGAAAGAAAGAAAGAAAGAAAGAAAGAAAGAAAAAAAGAAAAAAAAAGAGGGAAGGAAAGAAAGAAAGAGGGAAAGAAAGAAAGAAAGAAAGAAAGAAAGAAAGAAAGAAAGAAAGAAAGAAAGAAAGAAAGAAAGAAAGAGGGAGGAAGGAAGGAAGGGAAGGAGGGACGGCCAGGCGGGCAGGCGGGCAGGCAGGCAGGCAGGCAGGCAGGCAGGCAGGCAGGCAGGCAGGCAGGCAGGCAGGCAGGCAGGCAGGCAGGCAGGCAGGCAGGCAGGCAGGCAGGCGGAAGTGGAGCCAGACGGCCGGAGAGCAGCCAGGGCAGTGGGGGTGTCCCTCCTCCAGACAGACTGGACGACGCTGGCCTCGCTGCTCTGCCATCACAACAAATGAGCGCCTGAAACGGGATCTTAGTTTCGCTTTTCAGTGTGTCAGAGAATCTCACGTTAACGCTGCGGCTGCTTGTCGGACAAGGAAGATGTCTGAACCCACGGTGGCTGATACCCGCCGGCTGAACTCCAAGCCTCAGGACCTGACGGATGCCTACGGTCCCCCCAGCAATTTCCTCGAAATTGACGTTTATGACCCCCAGACCGTCGGTGTCGGGAGGAACCGTTTCACAACATATGAAGTCCGTATGCGGGTAGGTAGCCGGCTATCTTATCACCCTCCCCGAATGGCTAATGTCTGGCAGGCTACGATAGCTGCAGAGCTAACTCGCTACGTCGTGTCTAGATGGGTTATAGCTAAAAATCGAGGGCGAGGACTTGGCCCGGCCTAGGTTGTTGCACAGCATTTGTAGTCCTCTTAGTGTCGAGCGAGGGAACACACCAAACACCAAACCAGCCGGATGACCGTGTTAGCTAGCCAGCGAGCTAGCTAGCGAGTTTGCCCTGTAATTAATGGAGGAGCTAACTAGCCAGCTAGCCGCTATGGGCTGGAAGGCTGACTTTCTTCTGGTTATTGTGGAGGAACCGAGAGCAATCACGGAAGTTGGCTGGCCTGCGTTCTCACTCAGCCTCTGTACTGTGGTTATTATAACATTTTCTTGGATGACAACGTTACACATCGTGTGTGTGAGAGAGAGAGAGGGGGGGGGGGAGTGATAGGGAGGGAGAAAGTCGTCCCATGATGATCATATAACACACAACCTGCAATCAAACAAGTTTGAGTAAAACCCTGATGTGAAGATTCATTATCCTTGTTTCTGTTTCCAGACCAATCTTCCGATCTTCAAACTGAAGGACTCCACCGTGAGGAGAAGGTACAGTGATTTTGAGTGGCTGAAGAATGAGCTGGAGAGAGACAGCAAGGTGAGTGGGAGACGGTGGCTGCTACCATGGACACAGAGTTCCTAGATGATGGTAGTTCCTGGACTATGACACAGATTATCTAATCTAATCTCACCTTTATTATAAGCACTGACATGGTGGCAATCACTGCAGCTACTGTTAGGCCCCTGATTTCGACAATGACCTAGCCTCGTCATTAATCAGAACACCTGATCGTTAATTTCCTGACATCAAAGTTTTAGAACCTTTTACCTTGGGTTGAAACACAGCTGATGTTCTGAGGGCCGATTTCACAGACAAGGCTTAAACCTAGTCCTAGACTAGAAAAAAAAAGCAAGCATCAGTGGCAATTTGCCATTGAAAGTGTGAATTAGTCCAGGACTAGGCTTAAACCCGTCCGTGTTAAAAAGTGTTTAATCCTGATTTGATTGGTTGGTTTGTTCCAGATTGTAGTCCCGCCCCTGCCAGGTAAGGCTCTGAAGCGACAGCTGCCATTCAGAGGCGACGAGGGAATCTTCGAGGAGTCGTTCATCGAGGAGCGACGATCCGGCCTGGAACAGTTCATCAACAGGTGGGCCAGAGAGATACAGCCAGCCAGAGAGATACAGCCAGCCGGAGAGAAACAGCCAGCCAGAGAGATACAGCCAGCCAGAGAGATACAGCCAGCCATAGGGATACAGCCAGCCAGAGAGATACAGCCAGCCATAGGGATACAACCAGCCATAGGGATACAGCCAGCCATAGGGATACAGCCAGCCATAGGGATACAGCCAGCCAGAGAGATACAGCCAGCCATAGGGACACAGCCAGCCATAGGGATACAGCCAGCCAGAGAGATACAGCCAGCCAGAGAGATACAGCCAGCCATAGGGACACAGCCAGCCAGAGAGACACAGCCATAGAGATACAGACAGCCATAGAGAAACAGACAGCCGAAGAGATAGAGACAGCCAGAGAGATACAGACATAGGAATACAGATTTACATTTATGGCATTTAACAGACGCCTTTATCCAAAGCGACTTACCACAAATACATGTGTCTAAGTAAGTAGATCAGTCATCATATAAGATATGTGGTTGTGTGTGTTGTAGGCTTGTCTATAAGTGGTTGTGTGTGTGTGTGTTATAGGCTTGTCTATAAGTGGTTGTGTGTGTGTTGTAGGCTTGTCTATAAGTGTGTGTGTGTGTGTTGTAGGCTTGTCTATAAGTGGTTGTGGTTGTGTGTGTGTGTTGCAGGATTGCAGGACACCCCCTGGCCCAGAACGAGCGCTGCCTCCACATGTTCCTCCAGGATGAAGGCATCGACAGGAATTACGTCCCGGGGAAGGTAGGCCACCACCCCCAAACCACCACAGCCACCCTCAGTAAGCGCCAGTTAGAACGTGTGTTAGGCTGTGGTCTGACCCTGTTTCTTCTCTCTCTTCCACAGGTATGAATGACGTACTTTTTTTTTTTTTTTTTGATATCTTGTTTCTGTTAAGTCTTAATCCTCTCACACCTCACTGCTTTCTCACCACCACGGTAAATGTACTAATGATTCCCATTGGTTCGACCTGACTGCCTGTCGGCCCGCCGCGTGTCTCTGCTCCAGACGCAGTAATCCAGAGGTGTTGGTGGTGCAGCCCAGACCAGAACCAGGTCCGCTCCGCTCCACCTCCTGACCTAGCGACCCGCCCCCCTGCGTCCTCCCCCCTCCCATCGCAGCCTCGTGGCCACGCCCACCTCCGTCTCTCTCGCTGCCTTCCAGTTCTCACCCCCTTCTCTCCCTGAAGTGCGCACTTGTCTCCTTCCCTGAAGTGCGCACTTGTCCCCTTCCCAGAAGTGTGCACTTGTCCCCTCCGCCGGCGTTGGGTTAGTGTAGCCTACCAATGAAATGCTTTTATGACCACGTGGGGGGAGTGAACAGGTGCACACTTTGGGGGAGAGGGGTCGAGAACTGGGGCACAGTATCTCTCTCTAATGCCTTGTACTGTAAATACATGTATACTCTACTGTGCTCCAGGACCCTGCACGGCCCCCCCAGCAGACAACAGACCTCCTGGGTTCAGTCTCCACTGTGCTCCAGGCCTTAGTCAGGCCCCAGCAGACCTGGGTCAGGGGTCAGGGGTCAGGCTTCCTGGAGGGACACCGGTGCATCTTTGCTGAATGATCATGAAAACAGAAATATGAGAATTTCTGTTATCCCTATCTTTCATCTCTCATTGGTGGGGGGGGGGGGGGGCTCTGCCTCCTGGGCCCCCTCCCTCACAGAGACGTCACCTCTAAGGCAGTATTTGTTTCCATTGATGCTCTCTGGTGTCATACCCTCCATAAAGGTCCCACTGATGTCATAGTCTGAGCATTCCATCATAATGCCTTTTTCTGGTCCCCCCTACTCACAGTAGCAGACAGTGCCCCCTCCCCCTCTTTCTCCTGCTCCATATCAATAATTGATGATACGTTCCAAAGTTGAGCAACATGTAGCATCATTAAAAAAGAGACCCCATCCCAGACACATACAAAACACACACACACACACACAGTCTTCCTGCAACGTGACATTCCGTGTTTCTCTGCGTTTTCCATGGAAATGGATTTGTTTTTGCTGTCCATGCCCTTAGTCTTCAGTGTGATTACCACAGCGAGGACCTGCTGCTCTGTGTCTTAGCTGTGTTGACTCCAGCCTCAGCCTGCTGCTGGGAATGGAATGGCAGGTACCAGGGGGCGCTGACCAGGTACCATGGGGTGTGTACCAGGGGGTGCTGACCAGGTACCAGGGGGCGTTGACCAGGTACCATAGGGTGTGTACCAGGTACCAGGGGGCGCTGACCAGGTACCAGGGGGGTGTTTGCCAGAGAGCTACGTACTCGAAACGTAGATCGGCCATGGTTCATTCCTCTGCCAGAGAAGCATGGCTGCTCTACATGATCTGTTTCTATCTATCTCCCTGAACGTTGTGCCCTCAGAACGCAGCCCCTCACAAACACACACACACACCCACCCGTAGAGGCTGGCGGAGGTAGAAATCTGAGGATGGGCTTATTGTAATGCATGGAATGGAATGAAGAATAGTATGAAGCACACATGTTTGATACCAATCCGCATTCCATTCCATGCATTACAATGAGCCTGTCCTCCTATTTCAGCCTCCACCAGCCTCCCCTGACACACGCACACACAACGCACGCACGTAGCCCTGTCCCGATCCAACCACTGTGACAGATGCAGGATGTTAGAGTGTTCGAGAGGTTCAGCATCACGTCTACCTGGGGATGTCTGTACTGCTCATTGTGATGTCATGTATTTTACGACGTCATTATCGTGTACATTTAATCATGCAAATGTCTTTCTGGGGAAGAACTGCCTTGTTGTTTGTACCCACCAATAAAGTTCCTTCTGCCTGCTGCGGTTGCCCAATCGTTTCTGTGCAATGGTCTGGGGTGTGATGTCAGAGGGTGGGGAGGAGTCTGGGGTGTGATGTCAGAGGGTGGGGAGGAGTCTGGGGTGTGATGTCAGAGGGTGGGAGGAGCATGCCGCTGGTCTCTTGTGTAATTTCCATCTCAGTTCTTCGACTCTAATGTACTAAGAGAGGTCAGACTGAGGTCCTGCTGCTCCTAGAGATTAGTGTTCTAATTAAACTGGTATTTTAATCCCTGCAGCGATGTGAACAGTCATGATCCCTGCAGCTTTTTCCTATTACGGTTTGATTATAATACCATGCAGGGGTTATAATGCATCATAATGGTTGCCTTGTGAGCTACTGATTTCACCCATGTAAAGACTTGATTGTCGTATTGACGGTGTCATCAAGAATGTTTCTATATATCTATATCTGTCTGTGTTGTTCCTTCATCTGGATCAAGATTCTTTATTTCTCATGTGCATACAAGTATACAGTGAAATGCAAAAAGGGACAGTGCCACAGAGTAGTGCCAGGCGGTCCTCCGATTTCTACCTCCGCCAGCCTCCCTTAATGCGCTGCTTTGAGGGAGAAGATCTAAATCTGCCACCCTTCAGACCATCTCCTGGCAAGGAGACGAGAGAGGAGAGAGGAGACGAGAGAGGAGAGAGGAGGTGAGGAGAGAGGAGGCGAAGAGAGAGGAGACGAGAGAGAAGAGAGGAGACGAGAGAGGAGACGAGAGAGGAGAGAGGAGGTGAGGAGAGAGGAGGAGACGAGAGAGAAAGTCATAAGATTCACCGTCAGTTCCTCCTCAACAGCAGGAAGCCTGCTACAGGAAGTGTCAGGATTACCAGGGGGAGGTGTGTGTGTGTGTGGTGTGTGTGTGTGTAGTAGTCAGGTGGATTAAACCTCTCCCCATAATAGCTACAGTCTGCCAGGTTTGGGATGTGATGTGAGTCCTGTGACCGGCGTCTGGAGCTCTAATTAAACAGGACTGTAATCACACACCATTCTGCCCAATCACCATCTGATGAGCTTTAATGGAAAGCAGCAGTGGACTAAATGGAGGCCTCTGTGGAGAGACTCTCATTGTCGTAACGGTACAAACTGTGGTCGGAGCACATTCAATACCTGTTCTATCAAACACACTTCAGTACTAGTTTGCCCCTATCCCATATGGCACAGTGTGGTGTGCAGAGATCCATGTGTGAGTAATGTATAGGGTGGCAGCACTATGGTGGAAAATATAGATGTTAGAGTCTATAGGTTGTTAGTCTGGTAACTAAAGATCACAGTCCGGTCTTTGATGTCCTGTCCTGTGAAAGCAGGGGGGGTGTGTAGTTGTGAAGGCCAGCAGAGGGATTAGCAGTGTTGTGTTTATGGTACTACAACAGCAGCCAGCAGCCCAGGGGGCTGACCCGGGGCACTGGGGCCTGGAGGTGGGGGGGGGAGGTCACTGGGGCCCGGAGGGGGTGAGGGGTGGGGATTGGGTCGGATGGGGGCCGGGGGGGTCACTGGGGCCTGTAGAGGTGGGGGGGTGTCACTGAGGCCCGTAGGGGGGGGACGTCACTGGGGCCTGAGGGGGTCGGGGGGTCTGGACTGGCTGTTATGGGAGCTTGATACGGTGGAAGTGAATGGAAAGGGCATCTGAGAGCAGGAGGACAACTGTGTCACCGGTCCTGTTACCACGGTCACTGAACCCTCTGAGAAGGCCACTGGGTGCAGAGAGGCTGAGAGTCTCTGTTGTTGTTTCTGTTAATCTGGGAGACAAAGCTGCAGCGGATACAGAGGAGCCTGTGGGGCCTGGGAAAGGCTGGACTGGGCTGGGCTGGGCTGGGCTGGGCTGGGCTGGGCTGGGCTGGGCTGGACTGGACTGGGCTGGACTGAGATCTACACAGGGAATGACCCTTTGTTTCCATACACAGGTAAGCCTCTTTTGACCATGGCACACTGCCCAACACACACACACACACACACACAGACACACACACACACACACACACACACACACACACACACACACACACACACACACACACACACACACACACACACACACACGGAGTGCACGCACACACACATACAGGGATAGAGGATGTATTTGGTGATAGAGAGAGGCCAGAGTGTGCCGACTCCTCAGAATTCATGAATGGTTAGCTCCTCCCCTCCCGCTAGGTTTGTTTACACACGCGCCCCTACGTCACTGTCCCCGCCCATCCAAGATCAAAACTCCACACACACTCCCCGACCGAGGAGAGCGGGATGTTTCATCAGCCGGTGTGAAATCAACTCAGTTTTCCTGTCGCTGGTCCTCCAAACACTTCTGCCTGCCAAAGCAAAGGTACTTTAACAAATGTTTAAACGGTGCTGGAATGTATAGAGATGTGTTTTATACGTGTATATCGTCCATGCGGTTACGGTAAATGCACGAGCCCCGTCGGCTTACTAGAATTCTGACGCAATCCCAGCCTCGAGTGTTGTCAGACGTTCTCTCGCGCTCGTAAAAAAAAAGAAAAAAGAATTAATATATTAATTTGTTTAGCGAGATAGTTTCTCATCGTATTTTTTTTTTTTTTTAGCAGTCGTTCAGGTCAAAAGGCAGCTATCAAGTTTGTAAATCCATACTGTAAGCTATCTATGAAGGCTGCTATGAAGGCTTGTAAAAGGCGGTTGACGTTTTAGCGGGGAACGTACACGCGCACATAGCTAGCTAATAGCTATTATTAGCCAGTGGGTAATTAGCAGCTTATTATATCTCCATTGATGGGCTCATGTGAACGTTAAAGTAATACGATACATTTCAGATAGCGAGATGCGCCGTGTGTTGTATATTGGGTGTTTCTAGTGAGTGTGTGTGTGTCTTGCCAGCCCGTGTCCACGTTGCTGAGAGAGACCGTGTCATTGTTGTGCTTTGAGGAAACACTGGGTATGGATGAGCTACAGTCTACCCAGATAACCACGTAGTCATACTGTGTGTAACAGTAGTAGTATTTGTACTGTAATTGCAGTAACAGTTATTATAGGAGCGCCAGATCACTCTTGTGACAACTTGGGAGTCTTCGACCGCCGTGTGTGTGTGTGTGTGTGTGTGTGTGTGTGTGTCGGTGTTGCATCAGCTTACGAGCTGACAGAGCGTAGGAAGGAGAGACAGTGTTGACATTGGTCCTCCAAGGACGGAGTGTAGGAGGTAGAGACAGGGTTGGCATTGGTCCAGTTAGCTGGAGGGGTGACATGGTTCACTCACAGCAGTGAGCCCCTGTTTGGCCAGAAACCTGCTGTTCCTTTAACTTCAAACAGCTGGACAACTACTGACTGTGACACGTGGAATGTAGCAAGCCGACCTGTCATGTCCAGCCAAGAGTGAGCTCACCCTCTGGCTTTAGAATGGTGATAGTCTGGACTGCAACTCTCTAGCTGGTTTAGAATGTTGATTGGACTACAACTCTCTAGCTGGTTTAGAATGGTGATTGGACTACAACTCTCTAGCTGGTTTAGAATGGTGATTGGACTACAACTCTCTAGCTGGTTTAGAATGGTGATAGTCAGGACTACAACTCTCTAGCTGGTTTAGAATGGTGATAGTCATCAACACTAGTTGGGTCCTGGTTGGCCCAGATCCAGCTCCTGTGATGGGCTGCCGAAGGAATAACTCTCTCCCTCACCCACAACTCCAGTCCACTACTAGACGTACAACAGAGGTGGCCTCAGAGGCCCAGACTGTGCCCTACAACCAGCCCTGGGGTCACATCCAGTAGAGGAGGCCCAGACTGTGCCCTACAACCAGCCCTGGGGTCACATCCAGTAGAGGAGGCCCAGACTGTGCCCTACAACCAGCCCTGGGGTCACATCCAGTAGAGGAGGCCCAGACTGTGCCCTACAACCAGCCCTGGGGTCAAATCCTGGAGAGGCAGGGCTGTACTGTACCCTACAACCAGCCCTGGGGTCAAATCCTGGAGAGACAGGGCTGTACTGTACCCTACAACCAGCCCTGGGGTCACATCCAGTAGAGGAGGCCCAGACTGTGCCCTACAACCAGCCCTGGTGTCAAATCCTGGAGAGGCAGGGCTGTACTGTACCCTACAACCAGCCCTGGTGTCAAATCCTGGAGAGGCAGGGCTGTACTGTACCCTACAACCAGCCCAGGGGTCAGATCCTGGAGAGACAGGGCTGTACTGTACCCTACAACCAGCCCTGGGGTCAGATCTTGGAGAGGCAGGGCTGTACTCTACCCCCTGACTGTCACATGGTTTTCCTCTGTGAAGAAGGCGTGCGTTGTCAGTTGGTCGGCGTTCCTGATCCCTTTCTTAGACAATATGTGGGGCCTCACCTCATTTTCAGGAATTTTTTAAATCCTGTTCGGTTGAGCAGACGTCACGGGTTCATGGGTTTGTTAAAGTGAACTTGTTTGACTGCTGCAGGTCCAGTAGGAAGAATACAAGGGCAGCTTGCCGTTGACTCTCCCTAACATGCTGCTGCTGTTGTTGTTGTTGATGTTGATGTTGTTCTGTTCTTTCTGTCTACTGTGTAGACGGCGGTAGTCCTCTAGGAAGTTTGGTATTCTGTAGTCTTTTCTTTCTCATATGCTCTGTTTCAGGTGCAAACTTGGACTACAACGACCATGTAACCAGCGGTTAGAGGGCCTACATAGACATAAACAAACGGTATGTTAGTGAGAGTCAACGACAACAGCAACAGCAGCAGCAGAGTGAGCAGCAGCAGAGTGAGCAGCAGCAGAGTGAGCAGCAGGCTGGAATGAGGTTAGCAGGTTGGTTAGTCCTCCTGCTGTAATCCTCTTAGTCTCTTACAGCAGCAGCAGGTGTTAGAGCCAGGCTCAGTCAGTACTAGTAGGTACAGAAGAACAGCTAGTATACAGTACTAGTAGGTACAGAAGAACAGCTAGTATACAGTACTAGTAGGTACAGAAGAACAGCTAGTATACAGTACTAGTCAGGTAGAACAGCTAGTATACAGTACTAGTAGGTACAGAAGAACAGCTAGTATACAGTACTAGTAGGTACAGAAGAACAGCTAGTATACAGTACTAGTAGGTACAGAAGAACAGCTAGTATACAGTACTAGTCAGGTAGAACAGCTAGTATACAGTACTAGTAGGTACAGAAGAAAAGCTAGTATACAGTACTAGTCAGGTAGAACAGCTAGTATACAGTACTAGTAGGTACAGAAGAAAAGCTAGTATACAGTACTAGTAGGTACAGAAGAACAACTAGTATACAGTACTAGTAGGTACAGAAGAAAAGCTAGTATACAGTACTAGTAGGTACAGAAGAACAACTAGTATACAGTACTAGTCAGGTAGAACAGCTAGTATACAGTACTAGTCAGGTAGTATAGCATTCTCACAACCTGGTGTAACACACACACACACACACACACACACACAGCCCTGCCAGCCGGCCTCGTGAAGACCACAAGGAAAAGATTAGCCTAGTTGTTGCAGGTGACGCAAGCAGGCCAGGGAGGCCTCTCCACATCTCACACCACAGCATGGAACACAGCATAGAACACGGCTTAGAACACATCATAGAACACATCATAGAACACGGCTTAGAACATCATAGAACGCAGCTTAGAACATCATAGAACACGGCTTAGAACGCAGTTTAGAACACATCATAGAACACGGCTTGGAACGCAGTTTAGAACACATCATAGAACACGCCTTAGAACGCGGTTTAGACCACAGCAGCAGCGTGCTGCTCGCAGGCATGAGGGTGTGGCGGAGTGATGTTGCTACATGTTATTGAGCGTGTTGTTATCGACCACAGCGCCTCCCCGCCGGGCCTAACCAGCCAGCAGCAGAGTGTTGCTGAGTGAAGGTCTACCAGCCCAGGCGCGGCCGTACAGGGCGCCTAAATAAACTGTAAATACCGGCATACGTACAGGAAAGTTTACGTTGGGAGGGGGGGCGGGGGGAGTGATCAATTGTTTTAATTTCCCAGGAGCCCCTCAGAAACAGAAGAATACTTTCTTCTTCTGCTCTGAGCTTCCGTTCGGCTCTTTGATGCATCTCCGTTTGAAGATGTTATTTTCTGGTCAGACGTCCTGTGTGACTGGGGGGTGTTCTGGTCAGACAGCAGCGTCCTGTGTGACTGGGGGGAATGTGTTCTGGGACGGACTGGAGGCCGTGCCGGCTGTCAGTCGCCCTATCAGTGTTTTAAAGGCTGCACACGTCACACGCTGTGCTGAAGATGCAGAGTCTCAGATGTCCCCAGTGAGCTGTGTCTGTCTCTGTGTGTGTGTGTCCTTGTGTCCAGGTACCAGACGTTCCTTCAGTGTTCCTACTGTCTGACCTCAACATGGCTGACATGGCTCTCAGACAAGGTCGTGTGATCCGAGCTCTACTGCTGATAAGGAGAGAGAGAGAAGCACCTGCATAGACAGACAGACGGCTTGTTGTGCTCAGCTGTGTGTCAGTTTATCCTTGGCCTGTGCATGTCCCTCTCCTACCTGTCTCGAGTCATCCATACCAGCTAATGCGAAATGTCTGGATATAATGGATCCAGCTTTCGAGAACTAGAACTTTGAGAAGAGAGAAAACTAATCTTCCGGGGAGCCTTCTCTACAGACAGACCCCTCTACCGACCAATCACAAGTTTTAAGTGGGTGGGAGGCTCAGAACGAAGGTGGAAATTGTGCTCTCTATAAATCGAAATAAATCTCTATAGCTAACGCAGAGCTCGAACATCGCCACGTCTCTTGGAGTTAGCAACTCATTTTGTGTCAGGGAGACGAATACCGACGAGTGTTTCCTGTGCGTGTGTGTCCCTGCCCATCCGTCTGCTTCCTTTGAAGACAATAAGGGAGCTTTCACACCTGGAGTTCCTTTGCTTAAGTCCGAATCAGGGTTGAAATTATTACTTTGTTCTAGTAATAAATCTCTATATATTCTCACTCGTAAAGAACCGCACCGCGGTTCACTTGGAAGAGGACCTAGGACCCACCTTTTTCGGGAGGTACACGGTCCGATTGTTTGGTGTGCGCTAGAGTTTGAATGGAGTGTTCTCACCCGTAGAAACTAACCGAACTTAGCAAAAAGTTTGATAAGTCCACACCAAACGAGGTAGGTGTGAGAGAACCCTAAGCCTCCGGACGGTATGCTGGAAGCAACACGCCTGGCCCTGTGAGACTGCTCTCCTACAGAAGGGACCACTGCAGACGTAAACACCAGGGTTTGCTGTGGATAGAGGGTTCCTCAACTCAGGCTCTGCTTAGGCCTACTGTCTACCAGCCTCATGGTAACTATTGTGAAGAGAGGTAGACTGGCCCGGCCGTAGGGAGAGTTTGAACCGCATGGTGTCTGCTAGTCCTGACGGGTGGGGTTAGAGTTGGGGTTAGGGGAGAGAGTAGGTTTTCTCTGTGTGGTTCTGACAGGGTTAGGGGTGAGAGTGGGTTTTTTCTGTGTGGTTCTGACAGGGTTGGGATCAGGGGAGAGAGTTTCAGTTCTCACAGGGTTAGGGTTTCTCTGTGGTTCTCACAGGCCTCTCCCCGTCCTGTTTCGTACCAGACAGTAAGATGAAGGAATTCAGTTGCATAAGAGCTCAGCTGGATGTCCCACAGGAATGCGAGTCTCATTGTGTTGAGGCAGGCAGCAGGACACCTGGGAGAGAAATCAAACAAACACCCCAAATATGGAAGAATTACTGGAATAACTCTGACAGGAACCACTGTTGACACACAAGGGGAATCTAATATCCTGACCATAGTGTACAAACGCACACACACACACACACACTTATCTCCTCTCTCCTTTGTGTTTTCTCAGGATCTGCTCCGCCTCTCTTCAACCTGTGAAGCGTCCTGATCAGCGTGCTTTCTTCCTCAGACTACCGCCTCCCTCCGGCTGCTCCCCGACTCTCTCCACTTCAGTCTCTCCTCCTCAACTCCTTCTCCTCCTTCACACACACACACACACACACACACACACACAGCGTCATGGCGACAATGCTGGCCTCCCTGGGGCGTGTCCTGCTGCGGCGGCGAACGCTGAACTGCTCCGGTGACGAGACCCGATTCGCCCGCTGCCTGTCGACGCTGGACCTGGTGGCGCTGGGGGTTGGGTCTACGCTGGGCGCAGGCGTGTACCTCCTGGCGGGGGAGGTGGCCAGGGAGAAGGCCGGGCCCGCCATTGTTCTGTGTTTCCTCATCGCTGCCTTGTCCTCCATGCTGGCGGGACTCTGCTACGCAGAGTTTGGTGCCCGCGTGCCCAAAACTGGCTCCGCCTACCTGTACAGCTACGTGACGGTCGGGGAGATCTGGGCCTTCATCACGGGCTGGAACCTCATCCTCTCCTACGTGATTGGTGAGTAGGGAGTTAGAACTAGGAAGGCAGCGTCGGAAACACTTGGCACAGCTTATTTAAAGAGCAGAATGCTTTAGTAGATTTTTGCGTGTCTGGTTCCCTTCCCAGTGTTGAGTGACTGCATGTTTCCCTGTTATGGCCAGTGTTAAGTTATGGTGTGGGTGTGTGTTGTAGGCACGGCCAGTGTGGCGCGAGCCTGGAGTTCTACGTTTGACAACTTGGTGGAGTTGAAGATCTCCAGCTTCTTCAGAGCTTCTATGTCCATGAAGGTCCCTGGCAAAGTTCTGGCAGAATACCCCGATCTGTTCGCCCTCGTCCTGGTCCTGCTTCTCACTGGTAGGAGCCTGACCTCTGACCCCTGACCCTGCTACCTCTAACCCTGGCTACAATGGCTATAATACAATGTATAACATTCACTCAATGTAATAGTATGTTGATGATGATGATGATGCTGATGATGATGATCCCCCCAGGTCTGCTGGCGTTTGGAGTGAGTGAGTCTGCCTTGGTGAATAAGGTGTTCACGGGCATCAACCTGGTGGTATTGGGGTTCGTCATCATCTCCGGCTTCGTTAAAGGAGACACCAACAATTGGAACCTGACGCTGGACGATTTCCTCAAAACCGTCGCCGCTGGCAACGCCACCAACGCCACCAACACCACCGCAGTGCAGGACGAGTAAGTTGATCCTCCCCCCAAACCACGCCACCACGCTCACCCCCTGATCTGAGAGGACTGCATAGGTGCAAGCAATATGGTGATCATTTCTCTTTCTCTCTCTCAGGGTCGTGAAGAGGTTTGGTACAGGTGGCTTTGCTCCGTTTGGTCTGAGTGGGATCCTGTCTGGCGCTGCCACCTGCTTCTACGCCTTTGTGGGCTTCGACTGCATCGCCACCACGAGTGAGTTACACACTGTACACTGTACAGGCTAGTGAGTTACACACTGTAAACTTTACAGGCTAGTGAGTTACACACTGTACACTGTACAGGCTAGTGAGTTACACACTGTAAACTGTACAGGCTAGTGAGTTACACACTGTACACTTTACAGGCTAGTGAGTTACACACTGTACACTGTACAGGCTAGTGAGTTACACACTGTACACTTTACAGGCTAGTGAGTTACACACTGTACACTGTACAGGCTTGTGAGTTACACACTGTACACTGTACAGGCTTGTGAGTTACACACTGTTCACTTTACAGACTAGTGAGCTGTTCACTTTACAGACTAGTGGGTCACACACTGTAAACTTTACACCACCACTAGTGAGATACACATTCTTCTGTGCATATGTGTTGTGGTTGTAGTTTAATTGTTGTTTTTTGACTGCACTACACATTTGATTGATTGATTAATTAATTGATTGTTTGCAGGCGAGGAAGCGAAGAACCCCATGCGCTCCATCCCTGTGGGCATCGTGGCGTCCCTCCTCATCTGTTTCTTCGCCTACTTTGGCGTGTCTGCAGCGCTGACCCTGATGATGCCGTACTACCTGCTGGACAAGCAAAGCCCGCTGCCCGAGGCCTTTAGCCATGTCGGCTGGGGGCCCGCCAGATACATCGTAGCTGTGGGATCGCTCTGTGCTCTCTCTACCAGGTCAGGCAGCACTGTAGTTACCCTCACCTTACACTGTAGTTACCCTCACCTAACACACTGTAGTTACCCTAACCTAACACACTGTAGTTACCCTCTCCTTACACTGTAGTTACCCTCTCCTAACACACTGTAGTTACCCTCACCTAACACACTGTAGTTACCCTCTCCTTACACTGTAGTTACCCGCACCTAACACACTGTAGTTACCCGCACCTAACACACTGTAGTTACCCTCACCTTACACTGTAGTTACCCTCACCTAACACACTGTAGTTACCCTAACCTAACACACTGTAGTTACCCTCTCCTTACACTGTAGTTACCCTCTCCTAACACACTGTAGTTACCCTCACCTAACACACTGTAGTTACCCTCTCCTTACACTGTAGTTACCCGCACCTAACACACTGTAGTTACCCGCACCTAACACACTGTAGTTACCCTCACCTTACACTGTAGTTACCCTCACCTAACACACTGTAGTTACCCTCACCTAACACACTGTAGTTACCCTCTCCTAACACACTGTAGTTACCCTCACCTAACACACTGTAGTTACCCTCACCTAACACACTGTAGTTACCCTCTCCTTACACTGTAGTTACCCGCACCTAACACACTGTAGTTACCCTCACCTAACACACTGTAGTTACCCTCTCCTTACACTGTAGTTACCCGCACCTAACACACTGTAGTTACCCTCACCTAACACACTGTAGTTACCCTCACCTAACACATTGTAGTTACCCTCTCCTTACACACTGTAGTTACCCTCTCCTTACACACTGTAGTTACCCTCACCTAACACACTGTAGTTACCCTCACCTAACACACTGTAGTTACCCTCTCCTAACACACTGTAGTTACCCTCTCCTTACACACTGTAGTTACCCTCACCTAACACACTGTAGTTACCCTCTCCTTACACTGTAGTTACCCTCACCTAACACACTGTAGTTACCCTAACCTAACATACTATAGTTACCCTAACTTAACACACTGTAGTTTGTGTGTACCTGTATGTTCTGTCACATATGTAACACCATGTCCCCCCCGTCCCCCCCCCAGCCTGCTAGGGTCCATGTTCCCTATGCCCAGGGTCATCTATGCCATGGCTGAGGACGGCCTGCTGTTCAGGACTCTGTCACACATGAACGAACGCACCAAGACCCCCCTGATGGCCACTATCGTCTCTGGCTGTGTGGCAGGTACAGGATGTCTGTCTGTCTGCCTGGCTGGCTGGCTGTTAGATACTAATGTCTGTGTCATTGATATAATAGCTGTGTGTGTGTGTGTGTGTGTGTGTGTGTGTGTGATACAGTATGATAACGTGTGATCCTCTCTCCCTGCAGCTCTGATGGCCTTTCTGTTTGACCTGGCTGCTCTGGTGGACCTCATGTCTATAGGAACCCTGCTGGCGTACTCCCTAGTGGCCATCTGCGTACTCATCCTCAGGTAGGCGTACTCCCTAGTGGCCATCTGCGTACTCATCCTCAGGTAGGCATACTCCCTAGTGGCCATCTGCGTACTCATCCTCAGGTAGGCATACTCCCTAGTGGCCATCTGCGTACTCATCCTCAGGTAGGCATACTCCCTAGTGGCCATCTGCGTACTCATCCTCAGGTAGGCGTACTCCCTAGTGGCCATCTGCGTACTCATCCTCAGGTAGGCGTACTCCCTAGTGGCCATCTGCGTACTCATCCTCAGGTAGGCGTACTCCCTAGTGGCCGTCTGCGTACTCATCCTCAGGTAGGCATACTCCCTAGTGGCCATCTGCATACTCATCCTCAGGTAGGCGTACTCCCTAGTGGCCGTCTGCGTACTCATCCTCAGGTAGGCATACTCCCTAGTGGCCATCTGCGTACTCATCCTCAGGTAGGCGTACTCCCTAGTGGCCGTCTGCGTACTCATCCTCAGGTAGGCGTACTAAGAAGATTCTCCTCCTGGATTGTGAACTCATGGCTCTCTCTCTCTCTCTCCCTCTCTCTCTCTCTCTCCCTCTCTCTCTCTCTGTCTCTCTCTCTCTCTCTCTCTCTCTCTCTGTCCGTCTCTGTCTCTGTGTGTGTGTGTGTGTGTGTGCGTCGGTGTGTGTGTGTGTAGGTACCAGCCAGGCAGCCTGAGCTCGTCCAGTCAGAGTGAGAAGCTGGTGGAGTTGGTGGGCGGAGAGAAGGTGGCGGTGGGCGGGGCGGAGAGCGGCGACGAGTACGACCTGGACGACCGGCCAATCAAAGAGAGGTTCTCCCCTAAGCTCCTCCTCTTCCCCAGCGGGAACGCCCCCACGCAGACCTCAGGAAACATCGTCTATGGCACGACTGCTATTATCTGTAAGCACCACACACACACATACACACATACACGCACACGTACACACACACACACACACACACACATGTACACACACACACGTTGTCATGCAGTGATAATAATGGACTGTCTCCCCCCCCCCCCCAGCGGTGCTGATCACCCTGCTGTGTGTGGTGCTGGCCGTGCGGCTGGCGGAGCTGATGGAGGCCCAGCCCGGCTGGCTGACGCTGTGTCTGGTGCTGGTGCTGCTCTGCGCTCTGTGTGTGGTCATCATCTGGAGGCAGCCGCAGAGCAACGAGGCGCTCAACTTCAAGGTACGCTCCCTGCAGTGTCCTCCCTCTCCACTACCCCACCTCTGAATAGTCACCAGGTTACTGCACTACCTCTGAATAGTCACCAGGTTACTACCCCACCACCTCTGAATAGTCACCAGGTTACTACCCCACCACCTCTGAATAGTCACCAGGTTACTGCACTACCTCTGAATAGTCACCAGGTTACTACCCCACCTCTGAATAGTCACCAGGTTACTACCCCACCTCTGAATAGTCACCAGGTTACTACCCCACCACCTCTGAATAGTCACCAGGTTACTACGCCTCTGAATAGTCACTAGGTTACTACCCCCCCACCTCCTAATAGTCTCTAGGTTACTACCCCACCTCTGAATAGTCACCAGGTTACTACCCCCCCACCTCTGAATAGTCTCTAGGTTACTACTCCATCTCTGAATAGTCACCAGGTTACTACCCCCCCCCCCCCCCCCCACCTCTGAATAGTTACTAGGTTACTACCCCCCCACCTCTGAATAGTCACTAGGTTACTACCCCTCTGAATAGTCACTAGGTTACTACCCCCCCACCTCTGAATAGTCACTCTTACTGCCTGTACAAAATGAAGATGAAGGTCATGATGAGGATAATGGTGGTGATGATGATGAAGATGAAGGTCATGATGAGGATAATGGTGGTGATGATGATGAAGATGAAAGTCATGATGATGATGAGGATCATGGTGATGGTGATGATGATGAAGATGTCCCTCCCTCAGGTACCCCTGCTCCCCTGGCTGCCTCTGTTCAGCGTGTTTGTTAACATCTACCTGATGATGCAGCTGGACTTGGCCACATGGTGCCGCTTCGCTGTGTGGATGGTCTTAGGTACAGATGACTTACTGTATACACACACACACACACACACACACACACACGCATACACACACACACACGCATACACACACACACACGCATACACACACACACACACATACACACACACACACTCTCTCTGCCTCTCTATCTCTCCAGAAACTGTAAGTCCATAACTCCGCCCTCTCCCCCCAGGGTTCATCATCTACTTCTGCTACGGCATCAGGAACAGCAGCGAGGCCGCAAGCCCCACCCCCCGCAAGTATGAGCCCGCCCTCCAGACCAAGACCCCTATCTACCTGGGGGGGGACGAGAGCGAGGGGGAGGGCATCAGCCCCTGACCATGCCTCCCCCTCCCCCTCCCCACCACCACACCATCGGACCTCTGACGGGGACGCAGACGGTCTGCCTGTCCTTCTCCTTCACCCCTGGGAGATCTGCAGAGTTACTGGACTGTAATACTGGAACACTCAACTAAACTACACTAGATATCTCAGCCATTAGCCACTACTCTGTTCTAAGTTGCCAGGTGTGTGTGTGTGTCATAGAGCCATATCTATGTATGAACAGACAGCAGCACATTACGCCCCCTGTGGCAGTATTTATGAATCAGCTCATTTCCTGTTTATATGAAAAGAATGAGATTGAAATATCAATACCGACTCAGTTACATGAACTACATATACCAGAATGCGAAGGTATTTTTTGAACCGTCAGTTGCCAGTGATGTCCTTGTCATGTTACATGGGCTACGTGGTTGTTGGTGTGGTGGTCAGTGATAATACTGTATGTCATTGTTACAGTGGTTTGTCTCCGTGTTATTTTAGCTATGAACGGAGTTTCATCCAAAGAATATAGAGGTTGTGATTCTAGTATGTAAGTCAGACCTCCCTGATGTTGGCTAGCCCTAACCCTTGATCCTAGCCCCAAGTCTAACCCTAGCCATGACCCCTAACCCTAGCCATGACCCCTAACCCGCTGTCACCACTGTTGCAACTTTAGTTTGGGCTTCTTGTGAAAAGATCTTTTCACAAAACATTTTTTAGTTTCCATTGAAACTTGTTCTTAGCATGATCTTCGTATTTTATTTTATTCAGTTTCTATTTTATTCTAACTTGTAGATTTGTTTATATTCCGTTTGTGTAAAGCTAGTTATGGATTTCTGTAATGCCTTTCAAATGACGATCAATCAAGGTGTGCTTTATAGAGGAGTTGTGTTGTTGTTACAGTTTGGAAACTATCTCCAGACCCTTCGCTCTCTATCATAGTGCTGGAGACATGAGCATCACTGGGACAGGTCCTGTCAGACAAAGGAGTTAGTGAGAATAATCAATGTTTTTTTAGAGAGTAAATGACTCTAGTACAGTAAAGACTGTATCGGTACAGGGTGTGTGCCTGTATATTATCTGTAATGCTGTGTGTGTTTCCTCTCCAACGTCCTGTCATTTGAAAGGAGATGTTTTATATTTGTGCTTCTTGGCATTTCATTTGAACAACATGTTGTTTGTAGAGGATATGATGCGCAGAAACAGGTGCCTAAAAAACAGTAACGTTCCCTCCTGTCTCTGACTGGAAAACAGTAATGTTCCCTCCTGTCTCTGACTGGAAAACAGTAATGTTCCCTCCTGTCTGACTGGAAAACAGTAACGTTCCCTCCTGTCTCTGGAACACAGTGACGTTCCCTCCTGTCTCTGGAACACAGTAACGTTCCCTCCTGTCTCTGGAACACAGTGACGTTCCCTCCTGTCTCTGACTGGAAAACAGTAATGTTCCCTCCTGTCTGACTGGAAAACAGTAACGTTCCCTCCTGTCTCTGGAGCACAGTGACGTTCCCTCCTGTCTCTGGAACACAGTGACGTTCCCTCCTGTCTCTGGAACACAGTGACGTTCCCTCCTGTCTCTGGAACACAGTGACGTTCCCTCCTGTCTCTGGAACACAGTAACGTTCCCTCCTGTCTCTGGAACACAGTAACGTTCCCTCCTGTCTCTGGAGCACAGTGACGTTCCCTCCTGTCTCGAGCACAGTGACGTTCCCTCCTGTCTCTGGAACACAGTGACGTTCCCTCCTGTCTCTGGAACACAGTAACGTTCCCTCCTGTCTCTGGAACACAGTAACGTTCCCTCCTGTCTCTGGAGCACAGTGACGTTCCCTCCTGTCTCGAGCACAGTGACGTTCCCTCCTGTCTCGAGCACAGTGACGTTCCCTCCCGTCTCTGGAACACAGTAACGTTCCCTCCTGTCTCTGGAGCACAGTGACGTTCCCTCCTGTCTCTGGAACACAGTGACGTTCCCTCCTGTCTCTGGAACACAGTGACGTTCCCTCCTGTCTCTGGAACACAGTGATGTTCCCTCCTGTCTCTGGAACACAGTAACGTTCCCTCCTGTCTCTGGAACACAGTGACGTTCCCTCCTGTCTCTGGCCGAAGGCTGGAACACTACTATGTATACTCAGTCAGATAGAGAATGTATACACCTACAGTCTATACACGTGTTTATATGTATACACCTACAGTCTATACACGTGTTTATATGTATACACCTACAGTCTATACACGTGTTTATATGTCTGAGCATCCTTGGCATCACCACTCCTCCCACTGGCTCATCATCACCTATCATGTATTGTCCTCCTGGGTTTTATAACTGTACATAAGTCATGTATAAAATGAGCTGTATTTTCAATGTTGTCTTTTCTAAATAAAATGATTCTGTTAATTGTAAACTCTTTGCTTTTTTCACTGCTCATGGGGAAATGGTAACGTTTTACATTGTTATTTAGAGGACTATAAGTGTGGCCCATTCCGAGGTTGACCCTGTGATAGTGGTCAGTATTCCGACTCCTGCTATTGCTGGGAAAACACAAAGGGAATGTTTGGCTGTTACATTTACATTTACATTTATGGCATTTAGCAGACGCCTTTATCCAAAGCGACTTACAACAAATACATTTGTTTAAGTAAGTGAATCATCTATCCATTAATCATCATAAGATAAAGTAATCAATGCTCAGACCAGGGGCCATAGGCAGTCACAATGCTAGAAGGATTTTTTAAAAATGTATTTATTTTTATTTTATTAACAGGAGAGAAACTTGTACAGGGGGGTTGTGGGGGTGAAAAGGTCTCGGGGTTACGGTTAGGGTTAGTACAGGGGGGTAGTGGGGGTGAAGAGGTCTCTAGGGTTAGGGTTAGGGTTAGGGTTAGTACAGGGGGGTAGTGGGGGTGAAGAGGTCTCTAGGGTTAGGGTTAGGGTTAGTACAGGGGGGTAGTGGGGGTGAAGAGGTCTTTCGGAGGGACTGAAGATGTAGCCTGAGGAGATGGGTCTTCAGTCTACAGCGGGAGATCGGTAGTGTCTGCCGTCTGCTTATCTCTCCCCAGCCTTGCTCTGGTAGACATGAGATGACCAGAGACACAGATAGACAGTGTCTTGCTTTAATATGTTTTTTTGGCTCTATACTTGGCTATTCTCCAAAAGTTTGGATTTTAGAAGTTGAAGTTGAATAGAAGTTGAATTATTGGGCTTGCTTCAGCAAGTCTGACTATTATTATTGTTCATGCTTATGAGTGGACTTAATTAAATCTTTACCTTTATCCGCTACCATAATGAGACTCACTTTCTTTCAACTACCCAGCAAATATGTCTATCTATCATCCAATTTTTTTCTAACTACCGAAATAAGACTTTGCAAGCGCACAAAGTTTCTTCTGGAACTTATTTTCTAGTTATTATTACTATTATTATTCCAATTCTTCCACCTGCTACTCCTCCTACAACTTTTAAACTATTCACACCAATCCAACTGTACAATGTGCACAGAGGTCTAACTCATGTTGCTCAACAACAAACTCAACTTTTGGTTTTGATATCTATTTTTTAAACGTTACAAACATTCGGTAAGCTTCTTTGTAACTGCAACTGTCATGGAACTTTCAGGACTCTTAAATAGGAGACTTGCAGAACACATTCTTAGAATGATTACACAATGCACTCTCTTTGCTGCCAGTTCTACCCCACTGAAGCCACTCTCAACCAATTAACCAATCAACTCTACCACTCTCTACTACTCAATCAACCAACTCTACCACTCTCTACTACTCAATCAACCAACTCTCTACCCACTCCACTGAAGTACTCCTAGCTCATCCTACCTATCTATCTCTCTCTCTATCTAACATTCTATCCATCCAGCCACCAACCAAACCATCTCTAACTTTATCCACTACCATAATAATACTACCTCACTTTCTTTCAACTACCTATCAATCCTGCAATTACAGCTCAATCAATAATTTTCTCTGAATGTCAGGTTTCCAAAGGTGGGCTGAGATCTAGAGGGACATTGTTTACGCTGATTTCAA
Source organism: Argentina silus (assembly GCF_951799395.1). Taxonomy (NCBI): domain Eukaryota; kingdom Metazoa; phylum Chordata; class Actinopteri; order Argentiniformes; family Argentinidae; genus Argentina; species Argentina silus. Next base: position 33,880,561 of record NC_139656.1, on the reverse strand, counting down.
GTCCAATGCCTTAACCACTCGGCCATCACAGCTGTACTGTCTTACCTTCTGCACCTGGTCTGTAGTAAAGATAAAATATGGACCAGAGTTTGCTTATTGAAGAAGCCTTATATACAGACTTTTGAATGTCATTTCACAGAAGCCATGTTACGAAGATGTAACTTACACTCACCGAACACTTTATTAGGAACACTATACTAATACTGGGTAGGGCCTCCCTTTATTAGGAACACTATACTAATACTGGGTAGGGACTCCCTTCGCTATCAAAACAGCGTCAATTCTTTGTGGCATTGATTCCACAAGATGTTGGAAACATTCCTTTGAGATTCTGGTCCACGATGACATGATTGCATCATGCAATTCCTGCACATTTTTCAGGTGCACTTTCAAGCTGTGAATCTCCCGTTCTACCACATCCCAAAGGTGTTCTATTGGATTCAGATCTGGTGACTGGGAAGGCCACTGAAGAATACTGAACTCATTGTCATGTTCATGAAACCAGTTTGAGACGACTTTTGCTTTGTGACATGGTGCATTATCATGCTGGAAGTAGCCATTAGAAGATGGGTAAATTGTGGCCATGAAGGGATGCACATGGTCAGCAACAACACTTAAATAGGCTGTGGCATTCAAGCAATGATTTCAGGTATTAACGGGCCCAAAGTGTGCCAAGAAATCCCCACACCATTACACCACCTCCACCATGAGAAGGTGTACAGGTGTTCCACCACCTCCACCATGAGAAGGTGTATAGGTGTCCCTAATAAAGTGTCAGGTGAGTGTACATTACACAAAGACATATGAAACAAAACTGCCTGTTTTTCCTTTGTTCTCTTTTTGACTTTGCTCCACGAATTAACAGAAACATCAGGGAGGATTTTGGTAAGAGTACGCTGTGAGCAGGGTTCGAACCTGCGCGGGGAAACCCCATTGGATTTCAAGTCCAACGCCTTAACCACTCGGCCATCACAGCTGGCTTCTGATTTACATTGTTACTTACAGTTCTCTAAGTCACTTCTTGGAATGTGAAAGGGCCATGGCCTCACAGGAAAGGCTTTGGAAAGGAAACCCCAAAGGCATTGGGAAACACGGTTGTGATACGCCATAACTTCAACCATCCTACTATTGCAGCTGAAGAAATCATTTTCTCAATGAAATCAATGTCAGGTTTTACAAAGGTGGGCCTACATCTACTACACAAAGAGAGACGTGATTGTCTCTGCGTTGTGAGCAGGGTTCGAACCTGCACGGGGAGTCCCCATTGGATTTCACGTCCAGCACCTTAACCACTCACGCCAAAGCTGGGGAACAATAGTCTGTTAGGGGGGGGGAGAAGGTGCGAAAAAGGGGAAGAAAAAGGAGAGGAAAAAAGGGAGAAAAAGAGGGAGAAAAAGAGGGAAAAGAGAGAGAGAGAAATTGAGGCTTCTTTTCCATTATCTACTAGTTTATTTGTCAGTATGTATTCTAAAGTTAGAGTACCACTCATGGCGCCATCTACGCCGCAAGAATAGGCCGGTCGAGGCAGGTACTGTTTGGTTTTGTTAATAGTCTCCCATCACCTGCATGCAATAATAGTTCTGTCCAGCTGGAGGCGGTAGAGGTCTTCTTTGGTAAAACAAGGTACTTCTTGAAGAGGGAGGTCAAAGAAGCAAGCAGTTGTGGCTGTTTTAGAAAGGCGAACTTGCTGAAGACCAAGGTTAGTAAGCCACGAAAATACGTGAATGAGGGTGACAACATCTGAATGATAGAAATCATATCACACGTGTAGTGTCATCGGTGATGAACTTGGCTAGTCACCTAGCACTCACCAAAAGTTTGACTGGTCAATTATGAAAGATCAGCTTGGCTAGCTAAAGTGAGTGAATACCAATCAATATACATTTTTTATCATTAATTAAGTTTATTTGGTTGTAACTTTTTCTTTATAAAGAATAATGTTGTTTCAGGAATGGGTCGTTTAAAACGTCGGAGCAATGACACCATCCCGAGAAGAGAGGATCCTGGTGGGTTTCGCGTCTTCAGAAAGCGAGGTCGCGACACGCCCATGAAGTCAACTGTCAAAAGAGGCAGTAAGTAAATGAAGTAATTGAGGTAATATCGGTTAGCTTTTCCCGTATCTTCTTCAGAGTGCAAACACTTCACAAGACACAATTTCTAAGTACTATCTGGATTTTCCCACCTTCTCCAGCTCTAAACTCGAGCCCAAGCAGTTTTTTTCTGTCTGATCGAAGAATTGAAGCATTGCTCGTAGGATAGCTGATCGTTGGGTTTGGCTGGTAATCTCGTTCCCAGACACTTCCGCCCACAAAGTCTGATGTCTTGTTTTGTTGAACTTTCAGAAGTCAAAAGATTCCTCCCCGGGCCCATCTCTCTGCGGGCAGGAGGCCGACTCCTCTCACCCATAAACGAGTCACCACCCACTGATAGGAGGTGAGACATGTACGTTAAGTGTTTTCAGAGAGGACAGCTTGCAAATAAGAATTTAATTGTACTATCGTACACTCCCTGTATCCCAGACAGTTCATATGACAATACACCTTTGAAACTTGAAAGACACCTGTTTCTCTGCAATCTTTATCAATCAGGTTTTTTTTTTTTTTTTTTTAAACAGCTGATTATCACCAGTGAGATGTAGATCAGGCTGGTAGAGGTAGACATCAGAGGACAGGGGAGGCTGGTAGAGGTAGACATCAGAGGACAGGGGAGGCTGGTAGAGGTAGACATCGGAGGATGGGCTCATTGTAATGCATGGAACGGAATGAGGAGATTGAAACCTCCACCAGCCTCCACTGCTGTAGATAGATTGTTGATCAACACCACTCACCTCCCGGTGTTATGGCTGTCTCACCAGGTCTGCCTCTGCAACTCATCATGATGGCTTGTGCCGCAAGGACAGTGTGCTTCAATCAAATAACACTGTATGTACAAATATTCATTTCATTTTCATATTCAAGTAATTCGAGTTTTCATCAACATTAACTTATCACATCCATACTTATCGCTCTATTTTCTCTCTTCAGGGGAACACAAGCACTGAGGAGGAGTGTACAGGTTGAGTTTGAAATTCGATATATTTTTGGACATTGTATGGCTCAGGAAGTTGACCCTGGTACGGTATGATACCAGGAAGTTGACCCTGGTACGGTATGATACCAGGAATGTATGGCTCAGGAAGTTGACCCTGGTACGGTATGATACCAGGAAGTTGACCCTGGTACGGTATGATACCAGGAAGTTGACCCTGGTACGGTATGATACCAGGAATGCTGTGAAGTTGACCCTGGTACAATATGATACCAGGAATGCTGTGAAGTTGACCCTGGTACGGTATGATACCAGGAAGTTGACCCTGGTACGGTATGATACCAGTATGATACCAGGAATGCTGTGATGAAGGTTTTGTGAAAAGTGTTCAGCTCAGCACAATAACACAATGTGTGTTGATCCCAGGAGTAGCATACGTAGAGTGACTGAGCTGGACTGTTCTGGCCTGGTCATGCATCCACCATAGTTGCGGAAACAGTCCTGGAAAGGACAATGTCCAAGCCAGCACAGTGTGGCCCAATAGTGTATTAAGCCCCATAATGTATTTCAATCTGTCCCCCGTCCAGATCCATCTTCAGGTGTGTCTTCCCTCCTGGTTGATTGTGACAATTCTGAATCTTCTGACTCCTCCACCTCCTCCTCCATGGACCTGGGCTCCACCAGCAGTAGTCTGCCATCTCCTGAGGTCTTCCGCAGAGAGGAGGTCTATGGTGTGTGTGTGTGTGTGTGTGTGTGTGTGTGTGTGTGGCAGGGGAAGGTAGCCATCACTACAGTTTCTGTTCCATCATGAAGTATGGTTTAATTTCACTCAGATGTATACATATACAGTACATGACCTGCTGTGTGACAGTCTTCTTCAGTGTGTGTGACAATAACATAACCTCTGACGGGTGAAATAGAGGTTATATTCACTCCCTCTGCATCTTTACTTCCATTATTTCAGAGGAGGCAGTCACATTCCCTAGTGAAGAAGAGCTGTTGTTGCTCCACGTTAAAAACTCTACTCTGATAGACGTCAGCCATGCAGAAGATATCCACATGCTGCAGCCTCCGAACCTGTCCTCCATCATAGGTAAAGGCCATTGTTTTACGTCAGGTGGCGCCATTCTGGTGCAACTATCAGTGTTGACGGAGTCACACTGTTGTGAGACAATGAGGTGAAGGCTAGACTGCACACTGGTGACGGCCATTTTGGGTCTTCCCCGTGGGCCGGATCACTCGGCTCCGTTCATCTAAAAGAGCCGTTCTTCGGCTTCCAAAACGGAAGGTTGAAGTCACCCCAGTATCGTGACATTTAGACTTCTGATTGGTCCTTCTTCACTTCAATTGTTAAGTGGAATCAAAATGTACCTTATTTTAAAACGTAAAAATAACATTATTTAGTGATACTGTACATGTATTTAAAAACTGTAAAATTAGGGACTCGGCTGATTTCCTACAAAAAAAGCAGGACACTAACACACGTGCATTGAAAGTAAAAGGCTTTCTGAAAAAAAAAAAAAATATATATTTATATATATTTTATATATATATAAACAAACCGCTCTTCAGATTTGCGACTACTATAGGTTCCCAACGTTCACCAAAAGGAGCAGGTTCGAAGATCCAGGATGTTAGCGAACGACCCTTCACCACTGTATACTCAATGTCAAAATCTAGCTTTTTTAAAGATACCCTGATCATATTAAAATTCTATGTTTGTATGTTATTCTGTTACAGTCAATGCTATTTGTATCTTTGCAGACGTCTCCCAGATGCCTGATGAAAAAGATCTTGGACACAGGTAGATTCAGCAAAATGGACAGAAATGGACACATGATCAGTTTCTCTGGAACAGACAACCCCTTTGTTCTAATAACTGTGTGTACCTTTTTAGATACCCCAGTGGAATTGAACCTGCTGGATTTACAATGTCAGGTATACCTACTGTATCATTTGAATAACCGACTCATTGTATGTCTCACAAAACCAAGAGCACACAAAGGTTGGGACTCTTAGGGATTTTTTTCCCCTTTTGTAGACAAACTGTTCAAAGCACATGTGTCCATTGAAAGATCACCCAAATTGGAACAACAAACTCCGCCCTTGGTCCCCAAGAAAACACCAAAGGTATGAAAATGCTCATCCGTCGTTTTGTGGTTTCCCCCCTACCTGTCTAACCTGTCTAACATATGGTGCATTTTGATTTTCAAAAGAAATTATGAATTTTCAAGCAGTTTCGCTACATTTTGCACTTTCACAACTCAATATGATCTAAGTTGTTGATTATTGTGTACTGTCATTGTCAAAGAAGTGATATAAAGTGAATAAGTTGTCTTCGAGCAACGTGTAAAGACGTGGAAAGACGTGGGTGAGTAATTGAATCATCCCGTCCACAGTCATTCAAGGTCAGGCCTATCAGATGCAGAAAGAAGGTGACATTCGGTGACTCGGCTAATGCGAACAAGATAGAGGAGATGGACCCCAGGCCCTGCCAAGACCAAACAGCTTGTCCAGCCAGTCAGGGGAGTGAAGGTGACCCAGGGGACAACAGAGAGGGGCCTACCCTTTGCTCGGATCCCTCCCCAAAACCAATCAGGTTCTTCGACATGGGGCAAAAAGAATTTCAGGCATTCTTGAAGAAAATGAGTGAATGTAACTTGCATTCCATTCTATTGCCGTATAATCTGGTAAGCAGTTAGTGTGAGGTCTTGAGAATTGTGTCCTCAATAAATTGTTGTCATGTAGTGTTCCAGTGGTATTTCCTCTTCATCACATCCTCTCCCATTGCTTCATTCTCACAACACACTGGAGGAGAGTGCCTTAGGCACAGGTGTCAAACTCATTCCATAGAGGGCCGAGTCTACAGGTTTTTTGGTTGACAAGGTCTTAATTGAAAGGAAAAAGCAAAAGCCTGCTGACACTCGGCCATCCATGGAATGAGTTTGACACCTGTGATCTTAGGGGAGGGACCTTGGATCTTCTCCTCCAGTGGGTTTTGAGAAGGAAGTGAGAGAGGAGAGGAGTCGAGGAGCGGCTGTTGGGACGCACCCCGGAGAAAATCGATTCCTCACGTCCTCCACTTGCTTCTCCTCAAAAAAAACCATTGGAGGAGAATATTTAAAGGGAGGAACCGACTGTAGATCTTCTCCAATGCAGGGAGTGTAGGACACAGAGGAGAGGATGCAAGGAGTCATGTTTCTAACGATTGAGAAAGGCTTATGTTACTGAATATGGTCCTGACTCCTGTATGTTCCCTCTCCAGATTGTGTCTGATGAGGAAATGTGACATGATTGACGTCCATGTGAAAGCTGTGTATCATTGTTTGGTACGGTTCACTTAATCAATTGCATTTCATTGTTGATGTACTCGTATCTATGCTTATTGATAGGTCCTAATAACAGAATAGTTAAGTCTTGCAGATGTCTATAAATTGTACATGGTTTGAAAAGTGTAATTACGCCAAACGGCCAGTAGAGGTAGTGCCTGCTCCTCTCAAGTTCTTCGCAATATCCTTCCTTTCTTATATTTGTAATAATAATAATTTCATTACTGGTAAAACATCTATTATAATACATGTAGTACTTGTGTTTGATCTATTCTGCAGTTCAGGAACCCCAGTTTAAAGACTGAACCAGGTGTTCATGCCAGGTGTTCAGCGGTTCCACCCCTTCAGGAGGGAGAGTTTTTACAGGGTTCTGACCCATGTGTAAATTCAGAACATACCTGTTGATATAGAAATGCAGGCAGGAGGCCAACGTGGAATCAGAGTAATGGTGAATAATGTGGAGATCTAAGAGCTGTATATGCAAAGTCCGTTTTGTCTTTGTTTTCTGTCTTTAGGAAATTCTGTCAAGACCACAGATTTGAAAGAAAATAATATATTTGAAACTGAAATGGTTGGATTCTTAATATGTTGATATGTTAATAGATATCTTTTTCATTTAAAATATGTTAATATGTTAATAAATGAACAATATTTAAACCATTGTTGATTTATTTGAGAAAACATTTCAGGCTGTCGGTGATATCGACTTATGTAACTATTGGTGTCGTTTAATGCAGTTTTTTTTTTTTATGATTGGTTATTATAATGTTGGTGTCTGGGTTCATAACTTTCAGCCAAAACATCAACACAGCAATTCTATTGACCACGTGTTGCTTTGCCAAAAATATCAGCCAATCCAGTAATTAGGAGAAGAAGCAGTGGGTTCTCGTCCAATCAGAAAAATGGAGTGGGTTTCCAAGCAGCTCGTGTGACTAATGCCTGTCATATGACTCTGACACAAATGGAGTTAGTTTCAAGGAACTAGTATTGCTCTTGGATTTGAAAGAAAGGAGACTTTCTGTACCGAATTATTTGGTACAAAATGCCTCCTACTCTTTTCCAGAAACTTTTTAATAAAAGAAATGCGTTTTCGCCGCCTCCTAGATGTAACAAGGAAGACCTTGCGTTCAGGTAAGCTACGTCTCCATGCTAACGGCGTATCCGTTCGTTAACGTTAGCTGGCTAGCTATCAAGCTAATCAGTTCATGATCAGACTTGTGAGGTTATCGATTTATACAAGCAGCCTGCTTTGGGTTGGTGTGCATTGAATAGTGAGATAGCTACATGCTCCATTCCTTTATGTAGAGATGGAGACATTCATTGCTGTGAAATGTGTTGTGCTGTGCGCTGTAGCTATTGTGCAACGTGTGTGTGTCACCGTGGCTGGAGGTTCTTTACAGATCACCATCCTTTGTATTGTTGTTTCCGCGTGACTCTCATGGGCTACTATTTTTTTCCCTCCCAGTAAATAACGCAATCTCTCCATTCCTTCTTTAAATTACTCTTGGAGTCGTTACAGGAAGCCCACATATTCGCGTAGAAACTAAGACCATTGTCTTGATGCGAGGATTAGTTATCTGTTTTGCTATTGTTAGCTAATGGGGGTACAACAGCTGATGGAATACATTGTGAATTGCATGCATCATTTTTGGTGATATAGCTAAGCGGAAATAATTGATACGTTTGATCACAATCATGACTTGGTGCATGCATGCATGCATCCAGTGCTGTAGCGGGCTGACAGGCGAGCCAGACAGTGAGCCAGGGAGGACAGGACGTGCTCGGTGCACGGGCACGTGACTGGCTCAGTCGGCCTATGACAAATAGCTGCGACATGAGGGTTTGAAATGATAAACAGTAGATGCTCGTCGTAACAGTGCTGTACCGTTGCAAGTAGTTTTATGTTCATGACATCACTGGTTGTATAATAACACTTTAAAGTATAGAATAAGATGTTTACCATCCCATGTCATCCAATTTGTATAATGTATATCCCTATATTGTAAAATGTTGCACATTGCATAAAGCCAGGATTGGGGCAAGGCACTGCATTGGGTCACTGTGACAAGTGCAGACAATCCAGGTTGGCAAACTGTTCATTGCATCTGACACTAATAAGGCCTCTTGTGCCACAGACAATACCTTCACCTCTATGTGTGTCAGGGGAGGCTGGTGGAGATAGAAATCAGAGGACGTACTCATTGCATGGAATGGAATGAGGAATGGTTTCAAACACATGGTATGAAACAGTGAAGTGCAGATAATCAGAGGACAGGCTCATTGTAATGCATGGCATGAAATGGCATGAGAAATGGTATCACACACGCATGTTGGATACCATTCCGTGTGTTAATAGCATTGTGACTGCCAATGGCCCCTGGTCTGAGCATTGATTACTTTATCTTATGGATAGATGGATAGATGGATAGATGATTCAATTACTTAAACAAATGTACTTTGAATAAAGGCGTCTGCTAAATGCCATAAATGTAAATAGAAATGTAATTCCTCATTCTATTCCATGCATTACAATGAGCCTGTCCTCTGATTAACTGCACTTGTCACAGTGAGCCTGTGTCAGGGCCCAGTCCGGAGCTATAAAGATGTCCTGGTCTGGGAGATGCAGAGGGAGGGAGTGCGTCTGGCCCTCTCGCCTCCCTGGAGGTGGTTAGGCCTTCTTTTCTCTATGTTGGTTCACACGCCAGTACAGTTTTCTGGCAGGGGTGCTTCATTCATCAAGCCTGCAGGACCGACCGAGTTCAGTTCACTTTGTAGCCTAACAACTCTGGGCCGAAGTGTGTGAAGTCTGAAGTGAATCCTCACTTGTTGGTGTCTCTCTCTCTCTCTCCGAATGGAGTTGGCAACACACTTAGATCAGGGTGACGGTTTCACATTTAATTGAGCCTATTTGTGGTTTCTCAGTTTATCATTCAGAGCAAATTGGTTGTTAATTTTATGGGGGGGGGTTTAGGCCTACCGCTTTGCCGTCACCTGTCCCTGTCTAAACATCCTTTTTTTTTTTTATCATTTTAATCTCACACAAATTAAAGAGTTGAACTCTTCTTAGGTAGGTTCATTAAAGCTAGCATGGGAGTGGGACAGGACAGCCTTTTTATAGGCCAGTTTGAGAGAGGGGGCGGGGTTCTGTCTTATTTCACCATTCATTTTTATATAATCTCTCACTAATGACCCTCATGATATGTTTGTGACACACTCTTCTTTGACTCAACTTGAGACCTGACACCATCACTGTCCCTTAGAGAACATACCAGGCAGGGCAGCGGGTTGGCTGACCCTCTGAGGAAAACCTAAAAAGCTCATATTTCTCTGGGATCAAGGGCAGCATACTGTACATTTCTGAGAGGAGAGAGGAGAGAGGAGAGAGGAGGAGAGGAGAGCTCCCAGCCAGGGGCTTGTTTTCTCCCCTCTCCTCCTGCCTCTGTGTGTGCAACAGCTTCCTTCCTGAACCACAGTCCACGGGCCAGCCCCAGTTGGCAGACTGGTCTGGCCTCCAAACACTCCATGCCCAGATCACGCCACACCACGCCACGCCCCGGTCCCTTAGGGCCCAGGGTTTTTCCCCCCGACCAGGAAAAGCTCCTGCTCGTATTTATAGCCTATCTTATGACCAGGGCCTGGAGTTTTTCCTTGTCAGGTGTCATGGCAAGGAAAACCTCTGGGTCCTAGTTATATCACCTATACCTACTTTAGGACCCAGAGATTTTCCTGGTCAGGTCACATAGACCATTGTCCTGTAGTTTCATTTATTTGACAATTTAGTTCGGCCCAGGCCTACTTTTGTTTTGTGTGGTTCAGTTCAATAAATGTTTGAGAGTTGGGGAAATGGCTCAAGTTCCTCCTCCTCGGCTCCTCCCTCATAGTTTCATAACAGTAGGCCTATGTGTCATGTGAAGGATCATCCATCATAGTGTCAGCTATCACATGTCCTTGCACTCTGGGTAGCAGTCACCTGAAAAGCCTCCAGACAGGACATGTTTGATGGGGGAGAGAGAGTTTTTTTTTTTCTCTCCCAAAGTCCAGCTTTTGAATACTTTCAAAAATAATCACTACTGATCTAACACAATTGGATTAGTCAAAGCAAGCTGTCCACACTTAATTTCACCTCAAGGTGTGTGTGTGTGTGTGTGTGTGTGTGTGTGTGTGTGTGTGTGTGTGGCACGCGCGCATGGTTCATAAAGACAGCTTGTCGCCATGTTCCTATCAGTGCTATTTTAAGTGGACAGGAGAGTTCTCAGAATGGTAGGGTCATGGTAAACATTTAGGGTTAGGGTTTTACCCGCCCTCTCCTCACCTATGATAGCTTGGTGAGCAGCAGGACTGGTAGTAAAAAACAACCTATCCATTCTCTATGCGAGTTCTTCTAGCCTCCTATCACATTTGACGTTGTGTGCTGCTCAAACGATAGGGGTTTCCTCAGAAACCAGGCCGCAGCCTTCATACAGCTGTCTTTTTAAGAGTAGAGGATAACCTGAATACATGGACATGACTCCTCGGCCCTCGGCCTGTGTATGTGGAACGCGCACCTGCTTTGCCAGGAGTCCTGTTTGGTTGTTGTTGTTGGCAGTCCGAGACTTGGAGCTAAGCTTTGTGGTATCAGTCATGTTGGAGCTCCATGTCTTAACACAGCAGGACTCATTTAGGTAGGTTGGCTTGGCTATCCCCGAATGAACTTTAACCAGATCTCCGAACGGCTGGGGCGGAGCTTGTGGTACAGAAAAACTGCCTCTGACTGTGTTGTTCTTCTACTGGGTCTACTGAAGGACTCTGCTGCTAGACCTGGCTAGGCCTACGTGTTCCACGACACGCGCGCACACTCACACACACACACACACACACACACACACACACACACACACACACACACAGTCACACACACAGTCACACACACGATCTCTCCATAAATTGACATCAGTGACCTCTCAAAATGCAGGCCTAGTCCTAATCTTGACCTAGTTGGTTAGTCGACCATAAAGTCATGTATCGCACACAGAGAGAGACAGACGGACAGACGGACCAACCATGTGACCTGACCTGCTGTGTGACTTGACAGTAGTTATCTTTAGACAGTGCTGACTTGTGGGATTTAGATATCTAACCAGAAACAACCGTTTCACAATCACAACGTCACCTGATTACCTAGTTTCTCTCTCTGCTAGACAGGCTGGCAAGGCAGAGTGCAGCAGCGGGAAACAGATGGTCCTGTCAGGACGGTTCTAGGCCAGCGTTTCTCCTCGTTTTCTGTAGAGATACGAAGACACACTTGAGTGATTGAAGCTAAAGCACCTCCCTGATATTAAAGCCAAAGCTCAGAATGAGTTCCTTTGCTCCCAGCTTGCACACACACACACACACACACACACACATTCACTCACTCACTCACTCACTCGTGATGTGTGTGATACACCCACTAGTCATAGACATACAGCCTTTGGGTTCATCTGGTTTTCTTAACCCTCCAGAAGTGGTTGGCTAAGTTGAGTTAGCCCAGGAATGTGTGTGTGTGTGTGTGTGTGTGTGTGTGTGTGTGTGTGTGTGTGTGTGTGTGTGTGTGTGTGTGTGTGTGTGTGTGTGTGTGTGTGTGTGTGTGTGTGTGTGTGTGTGTGTGTGTGTGTGTGTGTGTGTGTGTGTGTGTGTGTGTGTAAGCTGGGACGTCATCACTGGCTCATGGATCATGTGAGTGTGGAATGCAGAAGTCTTCACCTGAAACCAAGGAAGCACAACCCAGTCAGTCAGGTGCCCCAGGCGTGGCCGCCGGTCAGGTGCCCAGGCGTGGCCGCCGGTCATGTGGGATGGCTGGAGGAGCTGTTTACTAAGCAGTCATACCTACTGTTGTCTGTGTACGTGGGAAACAGAAATAGATTTTATCTTGATGTGTATTGTTGTGTAATGTGTGGCTGGCTATTGTCTATGGCTATGGTCCTCTAGGCTATATTAGTTGTAGATTGTGTGTGTGTGTGTGTGTGTGTGTGTGTGTGAAAAGCCATGGTTGCTGTATTGAGAGAATGTGGTAGGCTAAGCTAATGGGCCTACACATAACAAATACTGTCATATTAGTAATGTAGCTTTCACTACTCCAGGACAGACACTAACTGCTGCTTGGTCAGGTGTTGGTTGGGTGTTGGTTAGACGTTGGTTAGGCTAGGGTTCAGAGAGGATGTGAGATAAGGGAAGTCTCCTGTGGAGGACAACACCACCTACCTTACTTCCTCCTCCCCCTCTCCCAACCCTGCTCATCTACCAGACCAGCCCCCTTCCCCTCCAACTTCCACCTTCCACCTCCCTCTCCAACCCCTCTGACTCCATTCACACCTCCCCTCTGTTCCCCTCCTCCAGCCCCACCATTTTCTCACTTCACAAGTCTTCAGTGCCCCCCATCATTCTGCCCCCCGACACCACTGCCACAGCCAACAACTCCCCCATCACCCCCCGCTCCAGTGTCTTCATCAGTATGGCTCAGGTGAAGAGAGAGCTGGGGAAACTCCACACCAGGAAGGCTGCTGCCCCTGACGGTTTGAGCCTGAGGGTGCTCAAAGTCTGCGCGGACTAGCTGTGTGGAGTTCTCCAGTACCTCTTTAACCTGACCCTCAGTCTGGAAAAGGTCCCATCAATGTGGAAAACATCTTGCCTGGTACTGGTACCAAAGAAAAGGAACCCCAGTGTTCTGAATGACTATAGACCGGTAGCCTTGATATCCCACATCATGAAGACCATGGAAAGACTGGTGCTAGCACACATGAGGCCCCTGGTGAAGACATCCTTGGACCCCCTGAGGTTTGCCTACCAGGCAGACATTGGTGTGGATGATGCCATCATCTACCTGCTACACAGAGCTCACTACCATTTAGATAAGGCTGGCAGCACGGTGACGGTCATGTTCTTTGACTTCTCCAGTGCATTTAACACCATACAGCCCTTACTACTTGCGGATAAGCTGCTGAGGATGCAGGTGGACTCCCCCATTGTTTCCTAGATTACAAACTTCCTGACCAACAGGCCACAGTTTGTACGGCTGCAGGGATGTGTGTCGGACTGGGTGGTTACCAGCACTCCGCGCCCCCCAGGGGACAGTTCTGGATATGGTGGTAGACTTTAGGAGGACTAGGGTCCCCCTGTCTCCTGTTTCCATCCAGGGAGAGGACGTGGAGGTGGTCCAGAGCTACAAGCACCGGGACAACAAACTGAGAGAGAGAGAGGTTTCACCACACACACACACACACACACACACACACACACCGCTGGCCGTACTCTGAGGGTGCATGAGGTCAAAGGCTCTTTTCACAGTCTCTCTTAGTTTCAGGGGTGGGTGTGCTTTTTCCCACCAACGGCAAGCTGTGTGTGTGTGTGTTGTGCTCCTGTGTGTGTTTTGTACTCCTGTGTGTGTGTGTGTGTGAGAGAGTGATGGAGTGGATGAGGAGGGGTTAGCAGGTGTCCTCTTTCACCCACAAGGAAGCGTGATTGGGCTATTCTAGCCCCCGACGCACTAAGCAGGGTTTCATTTTCAGCCCAGTGATAATATAGCTGGCCCGGCTCACCAGAATGCTGCACTGGAAAAGTACAGGCAGTTGGGATTCAAAATACGACCCCCACAAACGGGGCGGGACGGTGTCACAGCTTCTGTTGAGTCTTAATGTTACATAAAGCTTGCCGTTCACCCTTTTGGCTGCCCGCCCCTGTAACACACACACACACACACACACACACACACACACACACACATACACCCCCCCCTCTGTTCCACTGGTTTCAGTTGTGGCAGGGTAAGCTAAGCACTGTGAGGGAGGGAGGGCTGTTTGAGGTCACTGAGCAGGACAGATCCGTTCCTGACTGACTGTGTGTTTGTTTGTGTGTCCGTGTCCGTGTGCGTGTGCATGTGTTTGTGAGAGAGAATCCGTCCAGCGCTGCTCTCTCTCTGCTGTCACTTTCTTCAGTTTCAGACGGGGGGGTGGGGGGGGGGGGTGAGAACGAGAGTGCCCGTCCTCCCAGTGGGCAGCAGCAGCAGTGCTCGGATGCCTTTGTCCAGGGCATGGAGCTGTCCAGCACCGCGCTCAGATCACCTGATAGTCTCATGTTGTTGTGTGAATTTAGTTCAGCGCTATTCTTAGCTGCGTGCTGGAGAGAGGAGAGGGCTGGGGAGAGAGGAGAGGAGAAGAGAGGGGCAAAGACTGGCAGAAGCACAATGATGCCCAGGTACCCAGTAATATTTAACCCAGCTTGCTGCCTTCTGTGTGCGTGTGTGCATGCGTGTGTG
>NC_139656.1:33858436-33860936 GCF_951799395.1 Argentina silus | reverse complement strand
GGTGGTGGAGGGTGGTAGTGGAGGGTGGTGGTGGTAGTGGAGGGTGGTGGTGGTAGTGGAGGGTGGTGGTAGTGGAGGGTGGTGGTGGTAGTGGAGGGTGGTAGTTGAGGGTGGTGGTAGTGGAGGGCAGTAGTGAGTAGATGGTGGGTGGTAGTGGAGGGTGGTGGTGGTAGTGGAGGGCAGTAGTGAGTAGATGGTGGTAGTGGAGGGCAGTAGTGAGTAGATGGAGGGTAGTGGAGGGTGGTGGTGGAGGGTGGTAGTTGAGGGTGGTGGTAGTGGAGGGCAGTAGTGAGTAGATGGTGGGTGGTAGTGGTGGTGGTAGTGGAGGGTGGTGGTGGTAGTGGAGGGTGGTGGTGGAGGGTGGTAGTTGAGGGTGGTGGTAGTGGAGGGCAGTAGTGAGTAGATGGTGGGTGGTAGTGGTGGTGGTAGTGGAGGGTGGTGGTGGTAGTGGAGGGTGGTGGTGGAGGGTGGTAGTGGAGGGTGATGGTGGTAGTGGAGGGCAGTAGTGAGTAGATGGTGGGTGGTAGTGGAGGGTGGTGGTGGTAGTGGAGGGTGGTGGTGGTAGTGGAGGGTGGTGGTGGAGGGTGGTGGTGGAGGGTGGTAGTTGAGGGTGGTGGTAGTGGAGGGTGGTGGTGGTGGTAGTGGAGGGTGGTGGTGGTAGTGGAGGGCAGTAGTGAGTAGATGGTGGGTGGTAGTGGAGGGTGGTGGTGGTGGTAGTGGAGGGTGGTGGTGGTAGTGGAGGGCAGTAGTGAGTAGATGGTGGGTGGCCAATGGCCGTCTGTGTGTTCCCTCTCCTTTGGCTATGGAGAGGAAGAATGGCAGCTATGGCACGGCCGTTGGCAGGGTAACGACCAGGCCCACAGAGAGGGGATGACAGCTTAAAGCAGCTCATTAGACAACTGTCATTCTCTGCAGTCCTGCCCTGGCCCTGGCCCTGTCCCTGTCCCTTGCCCTCGCCCTCGCCCTCACCCTCACCCTCACCCTCTCATTTGTATTTATTTATATGAATCCTTTATATAGACCCCACCAAGAACACTGGGGTTCCTTTTCTTTGGTTGCCTGGTACCGGTACCAAAGAAAAGGAACCCCAGTGTTCTGAATGACTATAGACCGGTAGTCTTGACATCCCACATCATGAAGACCATGGAAAGACTGGTGCTAGCACACATGAGGCCCCTGGTGAAGACATCCTTGGACCCCCTGCAGTTTACCTACAAGGCAGACATTGGTGTGGATGATGCCATCATCTACCTGCTACACAGAGCTCACTACCATTTAGATAAGGCTGGCAGCACGGTGACGGTCATGTTCTTTGACTTCTCCAGTGCATTTAACACCATACAGCCCTTACTACTTGCGGATAAGCTGCTGAGGATGCAGGTGGACTCCCCCATTGTTTCCTGGATTACGAACTACCTGACCTACAGGCCACAGTTTGTACGGCTGCAGGGATGTGTGTCGGACTGGGTGGTGAGCAGCACTGGCGCCTCCCAGGGGACAGTTCTGGCTCCTTTCTTCCTCACCCTCTATTACCTCGGACTTCAGTCACAACACAGATACTTGCCATCTGCAGAAGTTCTCGGACAATTCTGCTATTGTGGGATGTGTCAGTGGAGGCCAGGAGACCGAGTACAGAGGACTGGTGGACAGTCTTGTTGAGTGGTGTGAGCAGAACCACCTGCTACTCAACGTCAGCAAGACAAAAGAGATGATGGTGGACTTTAGGAGGACTAGTGTCCCCCTGCCTTCTGTTTCCATCCAGGGAGAGGACGTGGAGGTGGTCCAGAGCTACAAGTACCTGGGGGTGCACCTGGACAACAAACTGGACTGGACTGGTAACACAGATGTCCTGTACAAAAGAGCTGGCTTTATTTCCTGAGGAGGCTCAGGTCCCTTGGCGTGTGCAGGACTCTGCTGAACATGTTCTACCAGTCAGTGGTGGCCAGCGCAGTGCTTGATGTGAGCTGCTGTAATGCCTTAACTTCCCCTCGGGGGTCATAAAGTACCTATCTATCTATCAAGTTCCATTTGACCCCATTTATCTGGGGCTGGGCTTGGGTCAGTCAGGTTGTTCTGCTAGGACAGGTGATTTGCCACGTTGGGGAAAATAATGCTTTAGATGTGTTGGGAGTCCTTATGGATTGTTTTCATGTCTGCATTGGGAGGTGTGAGGGCCTGGACGTATACTCATACCCCCCCCCCCCCCTCCATCTCTCTCTCACTCACATCCCTCTCTCTCTCTCCTCTCTCGTGATTCTCTTTATTGGTATGTGTAACAGCTTGGGCCATATGCTTATGTCTAATGTCCTCTCTCCCCCACCACCCTCTCAGAATCAGAATCAGAATTCTTTTGTTTGGCCAAGTATATTTGCACATACAGGAAATTGACTTGGTGAGGTTGGTGCATGGGACATAAAAAAAACAATAGCAAATATTGACAAAAAAATTACGAAGTGGCAAAATATTAACAAAATAGCAATAACAATTGTTATCTCTCCCC
>NC_139656.1:33850936-33853436 GCF_951799395.1 Argentina silus | reverse complement strand
TCTCTCTCTCTCTCTCTCTCCGTTGTTTTTGTTGCTGCCCAGGTTTCTCTCAGCTCTGCAGCCCTCGCCGGGCGTTCTCTGAGCAGGGCCCCCTCCGCCTCATCAAGAGTGCCTCTTTCTTTTCAGGTTGGCAGTGTGCGTGTGTGCAGTTGCATGCGTGTGTTAATGACGCAGCATGTCTGCAGGTGTACGACAGGGCATGTCTGCAGGTGTACGACAGGGCATGCTCATATATCTGCTTTGGTGTTGCTGCTGGTGTTTGCCCCTTCACTGTCCCTCCCGCTTTCACTCCCTCCCGAGCTTCCTCCCGTCCTCCTCCTCCTCCTCCTCTCCTCCTCCTCCTCCACCTCCCTATTCTCCCGGACACTGAAACCTCTCCCCTTGTTTTACCCGTAGAGTAGTGCCAAGGGTTGGGTGATATATCAAGTTTTAACAATAGTAAAAGTTTTAACTATGTATTTTTCCATCCACGAAATGGCCTTGAGGTGTATCGTGAGTATCGAGTTTTTGGCGCATTTTATTATTATTATTATAATTTTTTTACAAGCGTATTGCTGACATTGACATTTGCGTCGTTTCCCCCGTCTGTAATACATCAGCCCAAATCACGCACTGACCACAGACGCTGGCAGAGCCACCCTCTGTCACCCCCTCTGTTTGCATTACTGCGTGGTGGAGCCGAGGCCACGCGCCACGCGCCACCCGTCAATTCCTGTTTCAGAGGAGCGCCGCGGACGGCTTGACTGTTATTGGCGGGAGAAAGCCAGAGAAATCCTGCAGGTCTCCTCTGCACAAAAAAACAACTATTTTAAAACTACGTCTCGCCTTGTTGCAGCTTTTGCGTTTAGTCTGCTGTCAGGATTTTCTTTGTTTTCTAGTCATAAAGACCTCGATATAACTGACACATACATTTAACATTATTTAGTTGTTATGTTATGTTCAGCCTCATACAGGCTATACAAATAAATGAATAATGATATATAGCATGTATCGCCCAAAATATCTAGATGTAAATTTGAGGCCGTTTTGCCCAGCCCTAGTGGTACCAGGGGTGGTGATCTCCATTAAAAATAGCCCTCCCTTCTCCCCCCTGTGATGCACAGTGAGATGGTATGGTATGTACTGGAGCTCTCCTGTTATGCAACAGAGGAATGTTGTCCAGAAGGCCCGGGCTCTGGAGTGGGCGTCAGAGACGTTGTCCCTGCAAAGCTCCACTGTTGGTTTGACCATAAATCATGTCAACAACTCATCACCAAACGATGCCTTGTGCTACAACACCAAATGCAAATGAGGGTCCGCTGTGGTTTATGCACCTCTTGAGTTGGCTGCAACGTGAACTTGGCCTTTCATGAGCCCCCCGCCCCCCCCTTCGTGGAAATGACGGGTTCCTCTGAGAACGAGCGTGTGCGCACACACACACACACACACACACACACTGTACATTCGGTCTGTCTTTCTGACACAAAACTCACTCACTGTCTCTCTCTCTCTCTCTCTCTCTCTCTCTCTCTCACACACACACACACACTGTACACCGTACATTCGGTCTGTCTGTCTGACACAAAACTCACACACACACACACACACCGAGAACACGCCACTGTAGAGTCCCTGCACCTGCTTGCGTCTTCTTCTCAGGGAGTGTCTTGCACTGTGGTGGTAGTAGGCTGGTGTACGTGGTCACTGTGGTGGTGGTAGGCTGGTGTACGTGGTCACTGTGGTGGTAGTAGGCTGGTGTACGTGGTCACTGTGGTGGTGGTAGGCTGGTGTACGTGGTCACTGTGGTGGTGGTAGGCTGGTGTACGTGGTCACTGTGGTGGTAGGAGGCTGGTGTACGTGGTCACTGTGGTGGTGGTAGGCTGGTGTACGTGGTCACTGTGGTGGTGGTAGGCTGGTGTACGTGGTCACTGTGGTGGTAGTAGGCTGGTGTACGTGGTCACTGTGGTGGTGGTAGGCTGGTGCACGTGGTCACTGTGGAGTGTTGAAGTGAGGGTGGGCCCCATGCTGTGAGGGTGGTGGTGGGGTAGCAGAGCACCCTGGCTTTGTCTGTGTTTCTCACTGTGTTAGTCTGTGATAGAGTCCTGCTGCTGTGTTTCTCACAGGCCTGTCTCCCTCCCTGTCTCCCCCCCTCCCTCTCTCTCTCACCCCCCCCCCCCCCCTCCCTCCCTGCCTCCCCTCCCTCCCTCCCTCCCTCCCTCCCCCCCCCCCTCCCTCTCTCACCCCCAGGCCACAGTAACCCCATGGACATGCCGGGCAGAGGGCTCTACGATGAGAGAGACAGCGGCATCGCTAGATCAGGTAATGACTTTAACATAATCCAGGATTGGCCTAGCTGCAGAGAGAGAGCCTGCAGTGATAGTAACCGTGTGTGTGTGTGTGTGTGTGTGTGTGTGTGTGTGTGTGTGTGTGTGTGTGTGTGTGTGTGTGTGTGTGTGTGTGTGTGTGTGTGTGTGTGTGTGTGTGTGTGTGTGTGTGTGTGTGTGTGTGTGTGTGTGTGTGT
>NC_139656.1:33825936-33845936 GCF_951799395.1 Argentina silus | reverse complement strand
GCTAAAGATCCGTATCCCCCCAGCTCGCTGTTTGGTGTTAGCCCTTAACACGTTGAGGTCATGGAACATAGCAGCAAAATGGAAGAAATGCGTTGGCGCAGCCTGACGCATAGGGTGGCGAATGCACGTAGGCGTCGCAGGCAGGACTGGGATATCCCATGCGGAGCACAGATTTGGTTCTGGTCAGTGAAATGGGAGCTGGGCTGACTGCAGGTGGAGGAAACTAACGACCCTGCTCTACCGGGCGCGTGACATCCGCGTCCGTGAGGCGGGGTTGATATTTTAGTCAGTGTTACATGCTACCTACACCAGTGTGTGTGTGTGTGTGTGTGTGTGTGTGTGTGTGTGTGTGTGAGACAGCGTGCGTGTGTGTGAGACAGCGTGTGTGTGTGTGAGACAGCGTGTGTGTGTGTGAGACAGCGTGTGTGTGTGTGTCTGTGAGACAGCGTGTGTGTGTGTGTGCGCGTGCGTGCGTGCGTGTGTGTGTGTAAAGCGTACGTGGCAGCAACATAAAATTCAGTCAAAGTTTGGAGTCTATTTTCTCTGATGCCTGCGTGTAAACGCCATACAATGTGCCTGTCATGATGGGTTTCAATGTTTAAATACATGGACACTTAAATACATATTTACTCAGCTTTATAGCATGGTTATGGAATAGCAACATTGATAATAGTAGTACAGTAGACAATAGCGGTATAGCCTATATATAGCCTGTATAATGAGCTGATAAACCAAAATACAGCCCTCGTTTGGATTTGGAGCTAGAGGACAAACTGGAACAGTTATGTCTCAACATAAAACAACAAAGTTCAACGCCAGGAATCGATACACTTGGGAGTTCCTTGCAGAAACAGACTGGGAGGGTTAGATATATTTATTTATGTTTGTTTTATTGACTGACTGTTCATGCTTCTGGTGTAACAGGTTACATTCCTTTGCGGACGGGCACGCCCACGTTTGCGCGTGCTGCATCCTGGTGCAGCGCCGGCGTAAGGCCCCGTTCCAATACTTCAGAAATACATCCTTGTTCCTTCCTTCCCCCTTTTCTCTGAAGTCGTCACCGATCCGACATGGAGTGGATTGGTGATGGAGATGGCAAGCTTTTTCATTGTGTTGCTTTCACCTGTCAGGTCATGTCAGCTCAGCGTCTTTCTCCAAGGAGAAGGAACAGAGGGAGGGAGGGAGGGAGGAAGCGTGTATCCCTGTATCCCTAAGCAACTTCGAAATGGATTGATGACTTTTTTTTTTCCTCCCCTCCTCCCATTTGAAGATGCCACCCTGTAATGTAGTGTATGAATGAGTTCTATCCATAGAGACGACATGGATACGGCCCTCCTGACTTGACGTACCTTCAACTTAGCGTCCCTGTTAAAGTTCACCTGAACAGCTGACGGCTGCAGAGCAGCCGTGTAAGATTAGACCCCACTAGCCCGCGTTCCATCCGCTCAGCTGGCTCCCGTTATCCACGTCCCCTGGTCTAAAGCTGTCGCGGTGGCCCTCGGACTTCTTTTAATAGGGCCCTCTACTACACACTGGGGTACTGAGAAGGTACGAATGTTTTCTCAGAACGGTGGGGATATTGGATATTGCGGGGAGAGCGTTTCTTGCTATGCAAATGACTGTTTCCAGGCAGGGTGACCAAATTGGCAACCGGTCAGTTCGTTCTGGTCAGTTCAGGCCGTCAGCGGTTAGTTAGTGACCTGTTTTTAAGGGCATCAGCGGTTCAAAATGTGTGTGTGTCAACAACACTAATGTTGAAACAGGAAACACACACACTTGGTTTTCACCCAGTCAGGAAACTTGACCCCAGGGTTCAAGTAAAGTAGGTTAATGGAGACACAGATACACAAGTACAACTCATCCCTTGATCACATGGTAGGTCCCGAGACTGCTGCCAATTATTGCAGAAATTATTGCAGTGTCAGCGGTGGGCTTTTTTTAAATGTTTTTTTTTAAACCATTTAATTGGACTGTTCCTGGCCTGCAGGACCTAGCAGGTTGACAGTACCCAAAGGAAATAAAGTACTTTTCTCAAGTGAAGAAGTTTTCGTTTCAACACCTATACCACCCATACACCTCTCTCACGCCAATGAGCATTCACTTATTCTCACTTTCTCCTTTCAAGTTTGTTTACTTTTAAAGTGCATTTTCACCAAGGTCTCAACACACTGTACAGCGTATAAAAACCAAACACATTAACAAAACCCATAACATCCATAAAAGCATATGGGTACAATCTTGACATGGGGAGGGGCAGTGGGGAGGGGTGCAGTCGCTGGGGGCAACCGTTTGCAGCTCTTAAAAAAAAAAAAAAAAGAAGAAAGGTGAGTCTCGAGGTGAGTCTTTAAAAGCGTTAACTGTCGCTGACCCCCCCTAAACAAGGGCAGGCAGGCTACCCCGCAGAAACCCTAACCCTAACCCCGCAGAAAGGCTTCATGAGGAACCGCTGCTTCTTGGTTTCCTCACTCGGCACACATCTCAGCCCCTGAACGCCCTCCTTCCACACATTCCTCCGTCCTCAGAGATTCCCCGGGCGTTGTGTAAAGCCCTGGCCCTCTGCCCGCTGTGCTCCGGGGCTGTGAGGAATGTCCAGACGCTCTCCTCTGAGGGGTCTCCCTGTGCTGTATGGCCTGGGGGCCTGAGGAGAACTGTGGACCTCTTGTTCCCTCCCAGACAATGACCGTGCTGTTTCTCTCTCTCTCTCTCTCTCTCTCTCTCCCTCTCCCTCCTCTAGGACCACCATCGTCAACCTTTACACCATGCCCCGCGTGGCCGAGCCCGTGTGGCTCACCATGATGTCGGGGGCTCCTGAGAAAAACCAGCTCTGCGGGCAGTTCATGAGGGAGCTGGCACTGCTCATGGAGCAGGCCTCGAAGAACCAGTTGAGTGGCTGCTTCTCTCTCTCTTCCTCTCCCTCTCTCTCTCTCTCTTCCTCTCCCTCTCTCTCTCTCTTTCCCTCTTTCTCTCTCTCCCTCTCTCTCCCTCTCTCTCCCTCTCTCTCTCCCTCTCTCCCTCTCTCCATTCCTCGCCCTCTCTCTCTCTCTGTGTCAGCAGAGATTTTAAAGCATGATTCACGCTAACCAACATGATGCATGAATCATGAGACAAGAAGGCAGCAAGTGGAGTGTGTGTCTGTGTGTGAAACAGGGAAGCAGCAAGCGGAGCCGTGGTGGAGGCTAAGAGAAGTGAATCAGGCTGGAGTGAAAGTGTTGTGTGTCCCAAAGTAACCCTTCGCCTCAGTGCTTAGAGACTTGCCCTAAAGGAGACTTGTCCTAAAGGACTTGTCCTAAAGGAGACTTGTCCTAAAGGAGACTTGCCCTCCCTAAAGGAGACTTGTCCTAAAGGAGACTTGTCCTAAAGGAGACTTGTCCTAAAGGAGACTTGCCCTAAAGGACTTGCCCTAAAGGAGACTTGCCCTAAAGGACTTGCCCTTGAGCTGTTAGCTTCACCTTGCCCAAGGATATCGTATCATCATATTGTTTTTTACGTTTCAAAATTCTGTCAGATCTACACAAGTGTCTAGGGAGAGGGGGGTCTGGACATGGCCCTTTAAGTGTGTGTCTGTGTGTTGGTCGGTGTGTGACCTGACCTAACCGCCTCCTCCTCTCTCTCCCCCAGGTTCCTCCCTGCCCTCCTCACGGCCGTTCTGACCAACCACCTGGCGTGGGTTCCCACGGTAATGCCCAACGGACAGCCACCCATCAAGATCTTCCTGGAGAAACACTCCTCCCAAAGTGTGGACATGCTAGCCAAGACACACCCTTACAACCCACTCTGGGCTCAGCTAGGTAAGGGACGGACACACACACACACACACACACACACACACACACACACACACACAATCACACTCACTCTCTCTCTGGGATCAGCTGGGTAAGGAACACACACACACACACACACACACACACACACACAGTGACACTCATTCTCTCTCTGGGCTCAACTAAGTAAGACACACACACACACACACACAACACACACACACACACACACACAACACACACACTCACTCTCTCTCTGGGCTCAGCTTGTGCCGCCTCATTGTGGATTCGACAGATTGAGGTTTTTCAGTTGGGATGAAAGTGTTGTCAAGTTGTAGGAAACATCACTTAACTGGAGTATCAAATAGCATCAGCAGAAGAGTCTCCTTACAGGTGGTGTAAAGATGGTCCTTTTATACTTATTAATAACTCGCTATGAATATCAGCACCGAAAATAGAAGTCATCAGATGTCCAGCTCCAGCGACATAACTAGCTCAGGGGAACAATTTAGGAAAATTGGTTTACAGCTCAACCTAGTGGTCAAACAGGACATAGCGCCGCAGTGACGCTGAAGGAGGTTTTCTATCACCTTCCCATAAGCAACGATTATGTCACACGTCACCTAAAGTTAGCAAGCGCATTTAAAAATGCATTAATTTCAATTTTATTCATGACAACATTTCCCAACAAATCACTTTCAGGTCCACACAGCTCTAACCGGATGGTGAATTCAAAGAATTTCAATAAAAAGCAACTGTTGTATTCACACGTGTTATTGACTGCATCCGCCCTGACGGTTAGAAACTCTTGTGTTATCCAGGTGACCTGTACGGAGCCATCGGCTCTCCGGTGCGTCTGTCCCGGACGGTGGTGATTGGTCGGAGGCAGGAGCTGGTCCAGAGACTCCTCTACGTCCTGACCTACTTCATCCGCTGCTCGGAGCTGCTGGAGACCCACATGCTGGACAGCGCCGAGGATGAGGCCATCGTCATCCCCGGCTCCCTCATCACCACCTCCCTGAGGCGCGGCGAGGTGGAGGAGTCCGACTACGTCCTGGTCACCGTACACAAGCCCAGCGGGGACTACCTGAGCCAGGGTCACGACCCCGCCCAGCAGACCCCCTCTGAGACCCCTGAGGCTGGCCACAACAACAACAGCACCAGTATTAGTAGTAGTGGTACTTGTAACCTCCCCTCAGACATCAGCCTGCAGAGCAGCACCCACACAGACACAGAGCCAGGTCCGGAACACAGCCCTGGGCCCCAGGAGGAGGAAGAGGAGGAGGATGGGGAGGATCATGGCCAGAGTCAGGGATCAGGGAGCAGTGTCCTACAGACAGGCCACAACCACAGCACCGCAACAACACCAGAACCCATCATCTGTAGGGAGGGCCTGAGTGAGACCAGTCCGGTGAAGGAGTCAGAGAGCCCCTTTCTGGAGGCCAAGCTGGAGACGGTGGTGAGAGTGGGCTCAGCCTCCCCCAGGGAGCAGGCCTGTGTGCTGGACACTGAGACGGAGCTAGGGCCCCGGGCAGAGCTGCTGGAGGTCCGAGCCAGAGCTAGCCTGGAGGAGGAGGAGGAGGAGGAAGAGGAGGTGGAGGTGGAGGAGAGGGACACTGAGACGGGTACACAGCCCATCAAGGTGTTCCGTCCCTCGGGTATACCGCTGGAGAAGAAGCCCCCAGATAAGAGCCTCCCGGTGCCAACGGTGTTCCCGTCAGAAGAGGAGGAGCCGGCCACCAAGGTGACCTTCCTCATAGGAGACTCCATGTCCCCAGAGTCGGACACGGAGAGCAGGAGGAGGAAGGTGGAAGAGGTGATGAGGAAGCACAAGAAACACTTAAAGGACAAACAGCAGCAGCAGCTGCAACTACTACAGCAGCAACATCTTCACCACCAACTACAACTAAAACAACAACAACAGCAGCAGCAGCAACAACAGCAACAACAACCACCACCACAACCACAACAGCAGCAACAGACAGGGAGCAGCGGTGAACTCCAAGGGGAGTCCAAGATCAGCAGCACACCACTGGACCAAACCAAGACCAACAACAAGGAGGGGGGGAAGGAGAGCACCCTCCTCCGAGTCTCCAGTAAGATGCCCCAGTGGAGCCCCGTCCACGAGGAGACCATGGACCAGTTCGACGAGTACTTCGACAACCCGGTGGAGACCAGGACTATAGACGACGTGGCGAAGCACCAGGAGCATGGCCACCGCTGCACGGACAGAACCCACAAAGAGCTGCTAGACCCCTCGGGAGGTGGAGGAAGAGGAGGAGGAGGTGGAGGGGGGCAGAGCAGCAGGGAAGGGGAGGTGGGACGGGGGGGTGGGTGCGGGGGTGAGGACACGGGAGTGGGCGTGGCAGTCCAGCCCAGGTGTAGGGGCGGCTCCAGCGACGCCTCGGAGGCCGGCTGGTTTAGGAGCTGTTCTGCCGAGCAGGACAAGGGCATCGTCATATCAGTAACTGTCCCCCAAGGGGACAACAACAACCACCACCACAACAACAACAACAACAAAGGGGACCAAAAGAAGGTGGCCCCGGCGAGCGACTGGGAGATCCCGCGGAACGAGAGTTCCGACAGCGCCCTGGGGGACAGCGAGAGCGAGGACGCGGGCCAGGACATGAGCAGGCAGAGCGAGAGCGAGGCTTACTACCGGGACGAGCAGGAGCAGGAGCACGAGGACTGGCAGGAGGAGGTGGCGGTACCCTTCCCTGGGTGAGTAGCATACACACACACACACAAACACACACTCTGACACACACACACACACACACACACACAGACTGAACTGTATAGGGCGAAAGGGCCCTAAAAGGTTTATTTTAGATACATTTTCCAGAGTCAAAATAAGAAGTCATCCGAAGTCTTTCAGCAGTGAAACATGCTCTGATGCCATTGTTGGTCTTGTGTGGTGTTTTGTATATACAGGGAAAAGCTGGTGGAGAATTTCTCCAAACCCAGCATTGCCAACTTCGGCAGGTCGTTGTTCGGAGGGTACTGTCCCACCTACGTGCCGGACTTTGTCCTGCATGGGATGCCCAACGATGACAAGCTCCGTCAGGGGCTCATGTCTGATCTGGCCCACGCTGTCCAGGTAGGAGTCAGCTCTGTTTACCCTCACTCTGTACCCTGGTGGAGGTCCACACACTCGCACACAGCACCAGTCAAAAGTTTGGACACACCTTCTCATTCAATGGTTTTTCTTTATTTTTTATTATTTTCTACATTGTAGATTAATATTGAAGACATCAAAAGTATGAAGGAACACATATGGAATTATGTAGTAAACAAAAAAGTGTTAAACAAACCGGAATATGTTTTATATTTTAGATTCTTCAAAGTAGCCACCTTTTGCTTTGATGACAGCTTCTTCTTCTTCTTCTTCTTCTTGTTCTGCAGCACCCGGTGTTGGATGAGCCCATCGCCGAGGCAGTGTGTATTATAGCAGACACAGACAAGTGGACGGTGCAGGTGTCCAGCAGCCAGCGACGGGCCACAGACAACAAGCTGGGGAAGGAGGTGCTGGTGTCCAGCCTGGTGTCCAGCCTGCTCCAGTCGACACACCAGCTCTACAAGCTCAACCTCTCACCCAACTTTGTAAGTGTCCATAGACTCCATAGACTCCATACACACCATAGACTCCATAGACTCCATACACACCATAGACTCCATACACACCATAGACTCCATAGACTCCATAGACTCCATAGACTCCATAGACACCATAGACTCCATAGACGCCAAACCAAATCAAACAAGTAACACACAAATATCTGTCTGATGAGGAACTAACATGTCCTCCTCTCTCTTCCTCACTCTCCCTCTTCCTCATTCATTCATTCATTCTCTCTCTTTCTCTCTCTCTCTCTCTCTCTCTCTCTCTCTCTCTCTCTCTCTCTCTCTCTTTCTCTCTTTCTCTCTCTCTCTCTCTCTGTGTAACAGTGTATAATGCACCTTGAGGACCGTCTCCAGGAGATCTACTTCAAGAGCCGGATGCTGGCAGAGTATCTGAAGGGCCAGACCAGGGTGCACGTCAAAGAGCTGGGCATGGTCCTAGGGTGAGTATTTTATTTTACATTTAGTTAGTTTTGTATATATATATATATAAAAATAATATATAAATAATATTCAGAGAACTTTGCTGAATTAACAGAAGGGGTGTATGAGAACATCCATCATGAAACTCTCTGCTAGGTAGAAATACATATGTATTTCTAAATATCAATATAATACTGAATGTATTCTAAGCTTTACTCTCTTCTATCATTTCAGTATTGAGTCGAGCGACCTCCCACTGTTGGCAGCGGTGGCAAGCACTCACTCTCCGTATGTGGCCCAGATACTGCTGTAGACTGCAGCATGGTGGAGACTGACTCCTGTGAATCAGCAGGAAACTGTACTCCACTCTGGCCCCAACATGGCCGCCTGAGCATGGCCGCCAGTGCTGACGGCCTGAAACTGTGCTCCACTCTGGCCCCAACATGGCTGCCTGACCTCGTTCACAGTGCTGACGGCCTGAAACTGTGCTCCACTCTGGCCCCAACATGGCTGCCTGACCTCGTTCACAGTGCTGACAGCCTGCTGACGGCCTGAAACTGTGCTCCGCTCTGGCCCCAACATGGCTGCCTGACCTTGTTCACAGTGCTGACAGCCTGCTGCTGGCCTCAGAGAAAGCTGGAGCTTTGCACAGCCCCTTGGACAGAGTCCTTTGGATCAGAAACCACAGTGTGTGCTGCCACTAGGCAGTCATGCTGCCACTCCGCCACTAGAGGGCGGGCTACCATGCCGTCTCCCACAGTGAGTGGTGAAGCTCTGCTGGAAAACTACAGGCGCGCAGCTGGGCTGGAGCTTCCCAGAAACGTTCTCATGGTTTGAATGTTTCTCTGCATTCAGACTGTTTTAAACTGTTGTTATAGGACAAGAAAGCCAAAGACTTTTCTGTTGAGTCTGAATAATCAAGACATCAATACTTTTTTTTACAACATTTTTTTTTATTTTTTTTTTATCTACTTCTTTTCTGTACAATCTTTAACCCGTGCATAGGAAGCAAAGGACTCCCTGCAAAAGGAATGGTCACGATAAGGTTTTTTTTTAACTTTTACTTGTAGTAAATATCATTGAGAATATTATCAAATTCACTTATGCCAATTGTGTTTCTGTGTTCTTCTTCATGTATTTGTTTACAAAGTGTACCTTGCCCTAAAATGTCTCAATGATCCATAATCCAATGGAGTATAAAATTAATGAACTCCATGTTTTCACAAATTATGGCCTAGAGAAGTTCTATTTAGATCATATCTGGGTAGTCGATACACAGTGATTTTTTTATAAAATCTTAACTGATGTTTTGAAAATAGTAAAGGTAGCTTTGACATTCTTTATCACAGGTACAAAACTACCTCAGATCTTTTTGTGGGTAATGGATACTGCTTTTTATAGCTGCCCGGTAGAGATGCCTGAGGGAATTGTTTTTATGTTATTTTAATCCGAGGAATGTTCAAAATAAGCTGTGCAAACACAATGCTGTGCTCTATTGAAAAAGGGATGCTACGTAATTTGATTCCTGGAGATGGAAAGCTCATGTATTTCTCTTTGGAATACAATTAGAGTTCATTTCTACTGCGGTCTAACAAAACAAATAAAAAATGATCTATATTTTTAAACTGAAATGCTGAAATATTTTCACAGTTATACACTTTTTTAGCTTTGCCACCTTCATACAATGTTTACGGCTGAAACACGCTTCAAAGGGACAGTTTAGGGAATATCTGTTAGCAATATGTGTATCAGTATATTGTACGATTTTCTGTTTCATTTTGGTTGACTTACAGAAACAGTGTGGATTTTACAGAAGCAAGATGTAAAACCACACATAACCACCGATGGGTTTTCTTTTTTTTTTTTTTTTTGTATCCAAATGTTTTTATTTTTATTTTATTTTATCAAGCATAACATTAATGTGTTGTATTTGATTTTTAAACCCTTTGTCTTGAGACAATGAATTATCGCCATGCAATAGAGTCTTAATGGACGTGTGGCATGAATCCATCAGGAGCTCTTGGAGAATTTATTTTGCTGGTTAAAATGATTTGACATTTTTATGTAAAATGCTTGGTCACTGCAGGATACCATGTGCTACTCATTTGCATTTTATAAAACCCCTGATTATTTCTGTAAGGTATGAATTTATATCGACTTTTCTCTTTATACATGAATATGAATAAATTATTTAGTATGGTGTGTAACGATTCATGTAAATTGTACATATTCTCAGTTTATTTCCATTTATTTGTACATAATAATGTCTTTCAATATGAATTGTTTCTCCTTGAATTATCCTTTCCCAATTTTATGGGAATGTTGTGCAATAAAGATGCCAATGTTAAAGATGCGAGTATCTCATTTTGAATACTTTCAGCCTCAAGCATGTACAGAAATTAGGAATTGGACATCACATGATAAGAGAACAGTTTTGTTTCACTTGCATTATGATTCTCTACCTTTCTACCCCCCCCCATCATGAATTTAAAATGAACGGACTGGTGTATGGACTATGGCGACAACACACATACACCAACACATGCAAATGCTGTTGAATAATTCTACCAGGGGTTGTGATTCCACCCGCGGGCCGGGCCAGACCGGGCCAGACCAGGTCTCAAAACGAACGCACTTGCGTGTTATGTAACGGAGTGACTTTATTGAATGCGAGTCAAAAAGCAACAACTAAATATGGGTCAGTTCGTTTCATACAAATAGATTTGTTAAAGATTATGGCAGTTCTTATAGAAGTGAAGACAGCGGCGTGTGCAGAAAAAATGTCGCATTATTTATACCACTTTGATAGCTTTGACGACAGTTGAAAATCCAGGGCTTGTCAGCCGATGTTATCTTTTTTTTTTTTAAACTGGGAGGAGTAATTGAGGGAAAGTTAGCTTAGCCTGTTGCTCACCAGAACAAGCTGGATATCGGCGTAGAACATTTACTAGCAACAACATATGATAGCTGATACCAAAGTGGTTGTTTTGTCGAGTAGTGAACACAGTTAATTATTTTAGCTGCTAGCGCAACCGCAAATCCGTGGACGGCGTCTGTGTTCCTGGAGCTGTCAGTGGAGTCGGGAGAGGGAGAGGAGCGGCGCGGCAGCGGCGCGGCAGACAAGTCAACTTTCGTCCCGTACGAAGACGTGACCAGGAGGACACCTCCACACCTCCGCGATTAGCTGCCAAAGAGGCATGGTGTTATTTACGATAGTTCTCATATATGAGTTTCTGCGTCGTAGGTAGCTATGCACTTTTGCTATTTTATTTTTTAACCAGATGAGTTGTAGCTATGCTAAATGTTAGTTTTGCTCGCCGTCAATTTTGAGGAATCTGCTCCATGCTCGGGAGAGGAAACGAGCTACGGGATGGGAGTCTAGCGGCTGGGGGAAGTCAGGTTGAGATCACCACATTGATTTATCAGGGATTCTCTTCTGGTGTGAAGTTATGACAATGACTGGATCAATGGAAACTTCTTTCAAACAAGCTCTGAAGAAGCCCCCGTCCCTACGGACTGCAGAGGTAAGACGAGGCTAGCGAGCTAATGTTAGCGCTTCACATCATTCACCGCAATCTTGCCTGTAAACCTTTCTCAACTAGGCAATTCGCTTGTTGGATTTGCATAAAGATTATGAAATAACACTAATCCACATGTTTTATTTATGTGCGTGTATGTGTGTGCGACATTCTTGCAAAAGTTATTGCAAAAGTTAAACTGTTGAACACACCGCTGCCCGCGCGTCAATCATGGTCCGATGACGTCATCAACATCAGGACAGTATGACGGCTGTGGACTTCTTTAATACTGGACTTCTTTAATACTGGACTTCTTTAATACTGGACTTCTTTAATACTGTGTTTCTTTTTAAGCCTAATGTCAGTCTGCCTATTCCTGTCATATATAGTGGAACTTGATAAACACACATATTCTCAACATGTAGTAACTGGTGTGTCTGGTTGACACTGATACACAGCTTTAACTGCCCTGCAGCATAATGAGATATCATATCACAGCTCCATACTTTAGGAGATATGTCTTCCAAAAGTTGCTGGAGGTTTAAGTTGTATTCAGTCTTTTGCCATTTGATATTGCCTACTAGTTAGAATCCCAACATGATCATCCTGAGATATGTAGCCTATTCAAGATGTAAATGTCAATGCCTATTAACCCTCTGGCATTTGACAGGCCAGTTCCAACTCAACACTTCTGTAGGCCTATTCACCTTTTGGCATTTTGGTTCCATCCCAATTTCGCTGAATCACTCTCCGCGCCACTTTTGAACATGCTGCTTCTTTTTTTTTTTAAACATTCTTCTGCAGGCAAATTCACAATCTGTTGGAGATGTGATTTTATTCACGACGAAGATTGTTCTGTCTTCCGTAGGACGATCAGACAGCACAGTTTAGAGTAGGAGTCTAATTTCTGTAACGCTCAGCTTAAATGAAGTCTTAGTCACTGGGTTGCCGTGCCAGATTCAGCTCCTCACCAAAGCTGCGGACTCACAGCTGTGTTGTGTTGCTATTGCTGTTGCTGTGCTTTCTCCCCAGAAATAGCGTACTCTATATTCAGCTGCTAACATTTTGAAGTGTAAGCACTTTCCAACGCACAATAGGGTTAAACACTGCCTACAGCCCGACTCAAAAAGCCTCTGTGTGAGCGCTGATCCTCTGTTTGTTTGGGCTCAATGAACAGAAAGCCCTTTTTTACACCTTTTGAGAGGCGACCTTTTACTAAGCCATAACAAAGTAGCTATAGGCTAACAACCATGTTGGATCCTCAAACATAAACAAACAGTGTCAAAACTATGATTGGATAAATGAGTTTACATATCCACACTAGCCTGTCCCTTAGAAAGCATGGCCAACACTGCTTAATTCTGTGTGGTCTGATAATGTGGGTGTTTGAATAGAGTCGTTGTAGTCTTTGTGCTTTTGATATTGGTCATGTTGGACTGGAGGTTGCATGTGTTTCTCTCAGATGTCAGGCTGGTTAGGGTTAGGGTTAGGGTTAGTTAAGGGCTGGTTGTTTCTCTCAGATGCCAGGCTGGTTAGGGTTAGGGTTAGTTAAGGGCAGGTTGTTTCTCTCAGATGCCAGGCTGGTTAGGGTTAGGGTTAGGGTTAGTTAAGGGCAGGTTGTTTCTCTCAGATGCCAGGCTGGTTAGGGTTAGGGTTAGGGTTAGTTAAGGGCTGGTTGTTTCTCTCAGATGTCAGGCTGGTTAGGGTTAGGGTTAGTTAAGGGCTGGTTGTTTCTCTCAGATGCCAGGCTGGTTAGGGTTAGGGTTAGTTAAGGGCTGGTTGTTTCTCTCAGATGCCAGGCTGGTTAGGGTTAGGGTTAGGGTTAGTTAAGGGCTGGTTGTTTCTCTCAGATGTCAGGCTGGTTAGGGTTAGGGTTAGTTAAGGGCTGGTTGTTTCTCTCAGATGCCAGGCTGGTTAGGGTTAGGGTTAGTTAAGGGCTGGTTGTTTCTCTCAGATGCCAGGCTGGTTAGGGTTAGGGTTAGGGTTGGTTAAGGGCTGGTTGTTTCTCTCAGATGCCAGGCTGGTTAGGGTTAGGGTTAGGGTTGGTTAAGGGCTGGTTGTTTCTCTCAGATGCCAGGCTGGTTAGGGTTAGGGTTAGTTAAGGGCAGGTTGTTTCTCTCAGATGCCAGGCTGGTTAGGGTTAGGGTTAGTTAAGGGCAGGTTGTTTCTCTCCGATGCCAGGCTGGTTAGGGTTAGGGTTAGTTAAGGGCAGGTTGTTTCTCTCCGATGCCAGGCTGGTTAGGGTTAGGGTTAGTTAAGGGCTGGTTGTTTCTCTCAGATGCCAGGCTGTAGGAGTTAGGAGTGAGTCTCACTGCTGCAGGCAGGCTGACGGCAGAGACCCCCTGAGTTGACGGTTCACAGCCGTCCTCTATGTCCAAGTGGTTGTGGCAGTACAGATGCCAACCCGTCCTGGTTTACTATGCTGCTGAATAGGGAAGGGGTTGATTATTCCATTCATCTATTAGTCAATCACTGGCATCCAAAACTGCAGGCATTATATTAAAAAAAACAAAACAAGCTAAATTGTAGTTGAAGTATGCACCACGCTGTGGGGTCAATGAATCGATTAATCGATCCTGGCAACCATCAATTCATCGCTTACCAGCCCATCCCTACTGCCAAGTACAGACTAGACGTTCACGGGAAGCTTACCATCTTCCCAGAACCCTCCCCACAGCCTGGCAGGCACAGGTGATGGAACCCTCCCCACAGCCTGGCGGGCACAGGTGATGGAACCCTCCCCACAGCCTGGCGGGCACAGGTGATGGAACCCTCCCCACAGCCTGGCGGGCACAGGTGATGGAACCCTCCCCACAGCCTGGCGGGCACAGGTGATGGAACCCTCCCCACAGCCTGGCGGGCACAGGTGATGGAACCCTCCCCACAGCCTGGCGGGCACAGGTGATGGAACCCTCCCCACAGCCTGGCGGGCACAGGTGATGGAACCCTCCCCACAGTCTGGCGGGCACAGGTGATGGAACCCTCCCCACAGCCTGGCGGGCACAGGTGATGGAACCCTCCCCACAGCCTGGCGGGCACAGGTGATGGAACCCTCCCCACAGCCTGGCGGGCACAGGTGATGGAACCCTCCCCACAGCCTGGCGGGCACAGGTGATGGAACCCTCCCCACAGCCTGGCGGGCACAGGTGATGGAACTCAGTCAGAACACGAAGACACAGCAGGGAGGTGGGCGGGACACTCTGTTCTTCTTGGGAATGCCTCAGAAATCGAAGGCCTTTTAACCTTTTAGCTTGACACTGTGCTGGCTCGGATATCTTAATTTCACATTTTCCTTTCTAGCGCTGTTTCAGCAACCACTGTACTGTTTGGTGGATGGGTAACCAGCCAGCCCAGCTTGGCTCAGCCTGGTTTGGCTCTGTGGTGTGAAAAGGATATTGGTGTGCCGTCACATTGGCTTGTGCTGCTGAGGACACCGACACAAATGTTAGAAGAGCAACAGCGTATGAAGAAGTCACATTTTGGTGTAATGTCTCTTTGACAGCCCTCGGTAGTTAGGAATGCCTCACTTCTGAACAGTGACCTCAGAGGCCTCTCTTTTAACATGTGAAATTGTTGCCTTTGGTTAGAGGCATTTGGCTCCTCATGTGTTGACTGGTTGAGGTGGGACATGAAGGTCACAGCTGGATGTGAAAATGGCAGTATACAAGGTGTGGGTTTTTTGAACATGTACAGTAAATTGTACGAGGCTTAGATATACATTTGTTGGGGCACTCGGTGGCGTAGCACACTAATGCGCACACCACGTCATCGCAAGGTTCCTGGTTCGATACCGACCCTCGACCTATCTTGCATGTCATCCCTCCTCTCTCTCTCCCATCCTTCCTGAGGTCAATCTCTACTGTCTCTCTCCCAATAAAAGCAGAAATGCCCGAAAAAAAAAAAAAAAAAAAAAAAAGAAGATATACATTTGTTACAATAACACCGTAGTACAGTAGCTGGCTTCTAGATGTGATCCCTTCTCAAACTGTAGTGTTTTTAATTTGTCTACAGTTTTTTAGGGGCAGATGAAATGAGCTAATAACTAATTCTATCAGATAGCATTTCTCGTCCCTTTTTAGTGATTTCTCTCTTGTTTGTTTACGCCACCGGGAACACTGAGTTGACATTCGGCCCTCATACGTGACACATTAGTGATAACCACCACCACTACCAGTAGGAACATTGACTTAATTACTGCATGACAATGGTAATTGTCCTGTTTGTTTTCTCTGATATCATTGATATTCAAAATGCCTCTCATTCCATCAACAAACACACCCACCCACTCAAGAGAACCAGTTCTGCAGTGCTCTCTGTGGGGGGGGGGGGGGGCTGCCTAGTCTACCTCTCTTTAGGAACATACAGGTCACTCACCATTGGTTAGTGTGTCCAATATGTTTAGACGGTATCGTACCGTCTATTATTGTTATTAGTATTAGTGTTTGGCCTCAGCTATAGCTGTAGACAAACCTCAGAATGAAATGGGGCCAAACCACGCTTCAGTTTCCGCTGTCTGAGGTACTGTAAGTAAATCGGGTCAGAAACCTGCGGTGAAGCTTGAGAGAGAGAGAGAGACACACACACAGACAGACACACACACAGACAGACAGACAGACAGACAGACAGACAGACAGACAGACAGACACACAGACACACAGACACACACAGACAGACAGACACACACACACACACAGACAGACAGACACAGAGGAATGTTTCGGTACCGGACAGCGTGCTGCTGCTGGTGGAACAGAGCGGGAGAGTCAACACGACCTTGCGCTGACCTGGGACCTGAAAGCCCTCGTTGTAGTGCTAATGCAATCCCCAAGGTCCACATCAAGAAACCAAATCAAGTCAGAGGGCCAGTTGAGAAGGGGACAACGAGTGTGAAATTGAGGCGAGTGATTGAGTGAAGTCATTGGCTGTGTGTGTTTGTGTGTGTGTGATTCCGTGGGCCTTTCATGCACGTTCAAACCCTGAAGCCTATAGGCCTCGAGGTTTCTGATGAACTTCTGCCAGCCACTGCTAGCAGACCAGCAGCTGTCTCTCATGGGCCGTCTCCCAGACACAGATGAAGCCTCCTAGTCTCAGATCTGTCATATTTCCAATAGAAAATCTCCATCGAAGGTGCATTTTAGTTGAGGATTAGGCTTAATCTGTGTCCACCGGCCCTCGAGTGCCAGAGTACCTCTCTGGTAAACTGTGTCGGGTGCATGGATGCGAAGGACAGGGCTGGTGTAAACCTTACTGGATGGATGTTGTTTGCTCTGTTCCAGGTGGTGGTGATGGGCATTGTTGTTTTAGTGTAAACATGTCCTATGGGTACACAGACAGACAGGCAGGCAGGCTTGCAGACAGACAGGGAGGCAGGCAAGCAGGCAGACAGACAGGGAGGCAGGCATGCAGGCAGACAGACTGACAGGCAGGCAGGCAGGATCAGCCAGACACACATATTTGCAGCCTGCACTGGAGTGGTTGTGCGGCGTGGAGAGTGTAAAGCAACATTCCCTGCAGGACTCGGGGCATGAAGAGGCAGATTCCCTCTTAGACCCACTTCACTGATAGTGAAAGCAGACTCTATAGGCAGATAGATAGACAGGCAGGGAGACAGACAGATGGACATGCAGACAGATATGCAGGCAGGTAGTAGGCACAGGGAGGCAGGTAGACAAACAGATAAACATGCGGGCAGGCAGATAGGCAGGCATGGAGTCAGTCAGGCAGACAGACAGACAGACAGACAGGCACGAAGGTCAGTGTTTGACTGGTAGAGTTTCTGAATTTGAGCTAGATGGTGGTTTTATTAGTGGTTTTATCAAAGACAGATCTTGATTTTGTTTGTCTGTTATCATATATTATTCTCTCTCTTTCTCTCTCTCTCTCTCGAAACTGTCGCCATAGTAGCCTTATTAAAGCCTGTTTTACTACCTTGCAAAACTGGTCTGGAATGCCTGTCTGTAGCTCTGGGTGAGTTGGCTCTGGTGGAGGAAAGCAGTGGCCTTGTAACTCCCCTCTCGGTCTCCCCAGGCAGCTGAAATATGTAGGTTCCACACATCCTCTAACCTGCCTCCCGGAGCCTGCTGAGGCCGGAGCACCGCATTCCACCCAGGAGCCCAGCTCAGGTACAGGGGGTGGAGGCTGGTGGAGGTAGAAATCGGAGGACGGGCTCATTGCAATGCATGGAACGTGGAATGGTGTGTGTGTGTGTGTGTGTGTGTGTGTGTGTGTGTGTGTGTGTGTGTGTGTGTGTGTGTGTGTGTGTGTGTGTGTGTGTGTGTGTGTGTGTGTGTGTGTGTGTGTGTGTGTGTGTGTGTGTGTGTGTGTGTGTGTGTGTGTGTGTGTGTGTGTGTGTGTGTGTGTGTGTGTGTATATATAGACATTCTGTTCCGTGCATGACAATGAGCCGGAAAGTTGCTGTCTATTTGAGTGTCTTTGTAGTAGAAATGTTAGAGATTATTCTAGTGTCTCTCTTTGTGTGGGTGGGTGTAGGTGTGTGTGTGTGTGTGTGTGGGTGGGTGGGTTGGGTGGGTTCCCTTTAAGGAGTGAGTAGGATGTGATATGATCTAAGCAATTTGGAGTAAAATGCTGTTGGTGCAACAGGTCAGAACGACCACGGTTTCCCAAATAACCGTGAGCCATTTTGCTGCCGTTGATTTGTTCTCCCAAGTGAGTTCATTAGCATATATAGACGAGAGGCCAGTAGATGGATGGGGCTTGTTGGGGGCGTGGTCCCGTGTTCTGTCACTGATGGACGCGGGCCAGACCAATTGGAGGGGGAGGCCTGCTGTGGATCCCAGCATGGAAAGGCTGAGTCACCAAACACAACACAATTACCTTTATGCTATCCTAGCCCCCCCCCTTCCCTCTCTCTCTCTCTTTTTCTCCTCTCTCTCTCCCTCTCCCTCTCCCCTTCCCCTCCCCTCCCCTTTCCCTCCCCTCTCTAAACAATGCAGTGGAAGTGGAAGATCTGTAGCTTGGCTTGTGCTGTGTTGTTTAATTGAGTGACAATTAGACCCCCCCCCCCCCACACACACATTCTTTAGTCATTTCTCAAAGCCTATTTCCTGACACAAAGAGCTTACCGGAATGTATTTTTGTTTAGTTTTTTTGGAACCGTTTCAAAACACCTGGATTAAAGACCTCTCAAAAGTTGACACACCCACACCCACACACACACACACACACACACACACACACACACACACACAGCTGGGGAGTTCACCTCTGAGATGAAAGAATGAGGCTGGACCTGAACTGAGGGTTTGAAGTCGTCCTGACCAGAAGTGCAGCCGTGAGAACGTGCTGTCTGCACCTCTCTGGCATGCTGGGAATGTGAGCTGGCGTCCTGAAGTACACAAGCCCTCGGTCTGTTGTCACTATCTAGCCATGCTGGACAGGACACAAGTGTGGCTTTTTATAACTTCAAAAAAACCACAACTAACCTCAACCCTTATTGTAAACTGTCGGCTAACCCCTTACTGGAACCCTTGATTAGAGAAAAAATAATAAAAAGGTCAAATATTTCAACCAAAGTTCTGACGGTACAACCAGTTCTGTCCTTTGTAGCATGGCTATCTAGTGATCGCCGAGCCCTCAGGCTGGTCACTCATGGTGAACTAAGTGATTTGTCTCAGAACAGCGGGTGACAAAGTGGAGAGAGAGAGAGACAGAGAGATGGGGGGGGGGCTCAGAGGGGTCAGGAGGTGAGGAGGAGTGCCCTAGAGAGATTTGTTTTTAATGGTAGGCTCTGCTGCTGTTCCATTCATCTCCCTGTATGCCTGCTCGGAGCCAGGGCTGATGGATGACTTCTGTTGTGGGGCTGGACACCTCCCCGAAGGTGGGACCGTTCAGTTGGCTTACAGCCTCTTTACCCTGGCAGCGAGGCTGGTCACTCCGCACACCCCAGGAGCAGCGCAGGCTGACAATGAGCCCGTCCTCCGATTTCTACCTCCACCAGCCTCTCAGCTCGGCTGAGAATGGGTGTGTACATTTGCTCACCATTGGATTGACACGTCTATTTAAAAAGCCGGCCCCACCCGCTGGATGTTCAGACACATGTTGGATAGCTTTGACACAGTGACTCAAACACAGATAATCAAACTCATTTACGGCTTCGCCATCAGTGGTCGTTGCGGAAGTTGTCTGAAGCGCAGGTCTGCAGCCGCGCTGACAGGCAGTGTGAGATGAATGCTCCTGCCATGAATGTCCTCCGCCCTCCTCATTCTCCTCCCATGCTGTGTGAGTTATGGGCTCTGTTTGAGCCTCCAGTGTTTGGCCTCAGGTCAGCCTGGCGAAGCCCACTCTGCTGCTGTCACACTGGGGCTCATTGTAGCCAGACAGACCCCCCCCCCCCCCACACACACACACACACACCCTCCCCTCTGGGGCCCCCTCCACTGACTGAAGGGCTTGATGTGAGTGTTTGAGCGAGTGTGTGTGTGTGTGTGTGTGTGTGTGTGTGTGTGTGTGTGTGTGTGTGCGTGTGTGTGTGTGTGTGTGTATGCGCGTGCGCGTGTGCGTGTGCGTGTGCCTGTGTCTGTCTGTGTGTGTGCGCGCGTGCGCGTGCGCCAGTCATGTGAATCAACCCTGGTCGTCTATACGGAACGGCACACACAGAGCCAGGGGTCGTGACCTGGGAAGTGACCGTGCGGGCCTCTTCCTGTCCTGAATCATG
>NC_139656.1:33800936-33820936 GCF_951799395.1 Argentina silus | reverse complement strand
ATGTTAGTCCTGTAGTCTGAATGGCTGCAAGGATGTTAGTCCTGTAGTCTGAATGGCTGCAAGGATGTTAGTCCTGTAGTCTGAATGGCTGCAAGGATGTTAGTCCTGTAGTCTGAATGGCTGCAAGGATGTTAGTCCTGTAGTCTGATTGGCTGCAAGGATGTTAGTCCTGTAGTCTGATTGGCTGTGTTGCAGTGTGATCTACAACGCCTCCTCTGTAAGAGGCCCATACTGGACATGGCAATGTGGACCAAAGACTGTTTGAATTCTCTGGACATGGGGTTGTATCAGGGGAGGCTGGTGGAGGTGGAAATCGGAGGACGGGCTCATTGTAATGCAAGGAACGGAATGAGGAATGGTATCAAACGTATGAGATGTGGTCCCGCGAATGTGCTTTCTAAAATGGAGTGTCCTGCTCGATACTTGGTTTGTATGCAAACATGATGTTACTGGCCAGGGGTGTTCTAGGGGAGGGGCCAGGGGTGTTCTAGGGGAGGGGCCAGGGGTATTCTAGGGGAGGGGCCAGGGGTGTTCTAGGGCAGGGGCCAGGGGTATTCTAGGGCAAGGGCCAGGGGTATTCTAGGGGAGGGGCCAGGGGTGTTCTAGGGCAGGGGCCAGGGGTGTTTTAGGGGAGGGGCCAGGGGTGTTCTAGGGGAGGGGCCAGGGGTGTTCTAGGGGAGTGGACTCACCGATGTTCACCTTTCTGTCTCTGGTGGCTGCCTCTTCGAATCGAGCGCTCATGCAGAAACACAGCAGCTAATGTCCGACACTTCAAGTCCATTTCAGGGGTTTATATTATTATAAGGGTGGATGTTGTTGTTTGGAACTTCAAACTGAATTCTGCCCTCGTGGCAGTTTTCCAAAAGACTTCCGCCCTGCTCCTGTAAAGACTATTCAAACAGGGCCTGTGTGTTTCCCAGGGTCAAGCGAGGGGGAGCAGGAGTGTTTGTACCAGAAGGTGGCAGCAGTGCTGTACCTGTGTCCACACACAGTCTGCGCGCACACACACACACACACACACACACACACACACACACACATAACGGACCGTGCTGCTCCGTTCCAGCATGGTTAGCACATTTGAGTTGACTGCAACGTCATTGTTTCCTTGCTCTGCTCTGCTGCTTGTGTTTACTCTAATATCATATATTCTCTGTAAACATGGTAAAATCATTTCATGCCTTGATTTAGGAAATGACCTCGGCCTTATTATGTTCCTCTTCAGAGTTGCCAAGCTTTGTCTTTATTGCTGAACCTCTGTATTTATTTATCACACATCTGGCTGGGGAAGCAAACAGGCCCGGCGGTGCTGTCTGAAGGTTAGGATGGAGACCGAGCCTTGGTCATAGGATGGAGACCTAGCCTTGGTCATAGGATGGAGACCGAGCCTTGGTCATAGGATGGAGACCTAGCCTTGGTCATAGGATCTGTCTGAAGGTTAGGATGGAGACCGAGCCTTGGTCATAGGATGGAGACCTAGCCTTGGTCATAGGATCTGTCTGAAGGTTAGGATGGAGACCTACCCTTGGTCATAGGATGGAGACCTAGCCTTGGTCATAGGATCTGTCTGAAGGTTAGGATGGAGACCTACCCTTGGTCATAGGATGGAGACCTAGCCTTGGTCATAGGATGGAGACCTAGCCTTGGTCATAGGATGGAGACCTAGCCTTGGTCATAGGATGGAGACCTAGCCTTGGTCATAGGATGGAGACCTAGCCTTGGTCATAGGATGGAGACCTAGCCTTGGTCATAGGATCTGTGTCTCAGCCAGGCCTCCTGAAAAGGAGATATCTCAATGGGACGGTCCTGGATATGTAAAGGATACATACATACATACATACATACATACATACATACATACAGAACCAGTCAAAAGTTTGGACACAACTTGCCAAGAGTGTGCAAAGCCGTCATCAAAGCAAAAGGTGGCTACTTTGAAGAATCTAAAATATAAAACATATTCTGGTTTGTTTAACACTTTTTTGTTTACTACATAATTCCATATGTGTTCCTTCATAGTTTTGATGTCTTCAATATTAATCTACAATGTAGAAAATAATAAAAATAAAGAAAAACCATTGAATGAGAAGGTGTGTCCAAACTTTTGACTGGTACTGTATATACATACATACATGTATAATGACATCTGCTATCTTATATTATTCAAGTAAATAAAGCTAACCGGTTCCTACTGCATGTTTCTGCTGCTCAGGCTCTTTAACTGTCCTTTGTTGTCAGCCGGTGATGTGTTAATGGATCAGCCTACGGTCTAGTGATGTCACAAACGCAGATGGGGTCGTCCGGGCCACTTTGTGACTCTCAGGGGACAAAAGGTCAAAGGTGATCTTAGGAGTGCTTCACCCCCCCCCCCCCCCCCCCTCCTCCTCCTCCTCCACCCTCTCCAGGGTGAAAGACCAGGGTCAGGGAGACAACCAGACAAGCCCATCACGAGTGTGGAACTGGACTACATGGCTATAGGCGGGTGAGTGGGTGGGTGAGAGAGAGAGGAGGGATGACATGCAAGATAGGTCGAGGGTCGGTATCGAAGCAGGAACCTTGTGATTACGTGGTAAGCGCATTAGTGTGCTACGCCACTGAGCGCCCCATGTCTTTCCTTCTGAATGGAATGTCAGAGTGGACATGGGAACAGAAGCCCCCTCTGTGAAGGTGTTGTGAACTCTTAGCCCCGTTGTGGTGCTGTTGTACGTTCCGTGTCTCTCCCTACCGACAGAGAGAGGTACTAGTGACGGCGCTGTTGCCCCCGGCGGCAGTGTGGCCGCTGCTGGAGACAGAGGTCCTCTGTGACGTGATTGAGTTACTCCAGCAGGACACAAAGACGGGTTATTGGAAATGTTGACGTTCGGGATTCCTCTGACTTCCTGTCTGTCTGGTCTGGGCCTATTGATGATCTGTTTTAGTCTGATCAATAACTGAACAGGAGGCAGATGAGTGTGTGCGTGTGTGTGCGTGTGCGTGTCCGTCCGTGTCCGTCCGTGTATGCATGCCTGTGTGTGTGCCTGTGTGTGTGTGTGCTTGCGTGCGTGTGCGCACGTGTGTGTGTGTGTGTGTGTGTGTGTGTGTGTGTGTGTGTGTGTGTGTGTTAGGCGGCTCTCTTGAACAGGGGCCAGCGCTACCTGTGTTTTAGATATTGACGACCCTTGGCCTGGTCTCCCAATGAGAGGGTGCTCTGAGCGGCGCCTGGGTATTGAGTGGACCCCCCCAGTACTGTCTGCCCTGACCTAGCCTGGACCTGAACACACCACCACCCCCACCCCAACCCCCAGTCACCCCAGGGTCCTGGCTGCCCAACCCCACCCCAACCCCCCCCCCCACCACTGCCCTCAGCCTCAGCTCCCCCCTCAGGTAAATAGTGCTTGCCACAGCAGAAGCTGCGCTCGCTAACCCAGTTAGCTCTGAGGTAAAGTCAATAGAGTTGTAGTGTCTGTACAGCACTTGCTCGTGCTTCCCATGTTTCATGGCTTGTCTGTCTTTTATCCCCCCCCCCCCCCCCCCCCCCCTCCCACCTCATCCAAGCTGAATAAGGGATATACATTCTCGGCCCAAGGCCCTGTTTCATACATTGCTACAGACGAACTGGAATGTGACTTTTCCAGGTCATTGTTTGTGCATCACACCCGTACCCAATACAGACAGGCTTTGTGTTGTAAACTGTAAAGCTATTGGACGGAGAGGTCTCCTTATTTAACATGAGGTAAAATAGCCTAGTCTATAAAAAGTACCTCCGGCTGGGCAGTAAATCTTTATTCATATGGGCCGGGAGGACCGGGACTGGGAGCGCCTCCCACTACTTTCCTGGAAGCATCTCCTGGTCATACGGAACACAGCTGATGGATAGCTGCTCTGCTCTGCTCTGCTCTGCTCTGCTCTGCTCTGCTCTGCTCTGGTCTGCTCTGCTCTGGTCTGCTCTGCTCTGCTCTGCTCTGGTCTGGTCTTTAGAACTGGAGTGCAGCCGTAGATATAGAACAGATAGAACTGTTCTACGTCTGCAGTAGAACAACACTGTCCAGATCCGTCTCATAGGAGCGAGTTTCCCAGACACGGATTAAGCCTACTCTTGGAATTATACAATACAGGTTACTGTGAAGCTCTAGAAGTGTGTGTGTGTGTACCCTGTGTGTACCCTGTGTGTACCCTGTGTGTATACTGTGTGTATGTGTATGTGTGTGTACCCTGTGTGTGTGTGTAATGGGACATGGTCTTTAGTCCAGGTTAGGTCTATGAAACTACTGCTTATGTAGTACAGTATGGTGCTGTGCTGGTAGGGTAGGGTGGGCTCTCATAGGGTGGGCTCTCATACCGTAGGTACACACCCCACACGCCCAACTCTGTTTACGGTTGTCCTGGGGGGGGGGGGG
This sequence comes from Argentina silus, assembly GCF_951799395.1. Taxonomy (NCBI): domain Eukaryota; kingdom Metazoa; phylum Chordata; class Actinopteri; order Argentiniformes; family Argentinidae; genus Argentina; species Argentina silus. The sequence goes on along the minus strand of NC_139656.1, from coordinate 33,816,560 downwards.
TCGACCACCCTCCCTCAACCCTGCCTGGTCCCTCCCGCTGGCAGCTTCTGGATTCATCAACTCACCCAGGAAGTGTTGGTTTGCGGAAGGATGGAAGGATGGAAGGAAGGAAGGAGGGAGGGAAGGAGAGATTAGCACACTGGGGATCCCAGGCTAGCCCTACTCTGCTGGTTCCTTTGATGTTTCATTGTTAAACTCGTACACACACATAGAGACAGACACACACACACACAGAGACACATACACGTACACACACACACACACACACACACAGAGACACGCACGTACACACACGCACGCACACACACAAACACACACACACACGGGCGTGCACGCATACACACACACACACACACACAAGCACGCACGCACGCACACACACACTTCCTTACCCCTCCCTTTGTTTCTGGCCATCTCCTGTGTCCAGATCCAGCCCCCTACGGAGGCTGTAGAGTCCAGATCCAGCCCCCTACGGAGGCTGTAGAGTCCAGATCCAGCCCCCTACGGAGGCTGTAGTGTTCTTCTGAGCCCTGATGTTACCAGTCTGTCACTGAGCAGATAATTATCCACAGCAATGTTAGGTTAGATCTGTCACAATGAGTTGGTCCCTGACTGATCTCTCTGATTAACACATTGTTTTTCTGCCACACACATGTGGTGTGTGTCTGTGTGTGTGTCTGTGCATGCATGCTTGTGTGTGTGTGCGTGTGCGCGCATATGTGTGTGTGTGCGTGTGCGCGCATGCTTGTGTGTGCGTGTGTGTGTGCGTCCGTGCAGTCACCCGGGCTTGCTCTCCACCTGTTAATGCTAGTTGCCCGCCGGCTCAATGGGCCCTGTGTCCTGCCACACCATATGGCTGCACAGAGGCTTTCACATGCATTCTTCAGGCTACTGCTCCTAATGTTTTAACAGCTGTGCTTGATAGAGCTCTATTTTAAGGGCTTTGTGTGAGTGGAGTGTTTGTGTGTGACTGTGTCTCTGTCTGCATTGAGAGTGTCAATTTGATTTGTAGATTAACAACAAAGGCCTTGTCCCCTTATCATGAAACCGGCCCTTTTTCCTGGTCTGCTGGTAGGCCTTAGTGCTGACATGGACCGACCACAATCTGGACTACCTTTGAGGTGTGAAACGCATCTGACAAATTTTGCATTTTTGAGTGTAGTGCCCCTTTTTTATAAATAAACAATAGGCCGGCCTAATCTGTAAATGTGCTTCTCTGATATTGAGTTTCAGTCCCCGCCTCTCTGCTTGCTGTACCTCACGCTGCCTTGTGTACAAGGGAGTGTTTGACGGTAATCTGGTAATCCACACTAATCCTGCTGCAGTGTTTGGTTTGGTTAGACACCTTTGGTTCGCCGATTCCAGTGGCCAGAGCAGTACAGTGTGCTACACACACTACACACTATGCACAGGTGCGCACACATATACACACACACCGGGGGTGGGGGGTAGGGAGGGTGGGGTGGGGAGGGGAGGAGAGAAGGAGAAGGGGGTCGTCTCTCCAGATACTTCTGTTGAAACATTGTTGTGTGTGGTGCAGCAATAAAACGCTGCGGAGCGTTCATCTCTAATTGTACTATTCTTGTACCGGTTACAGAAAGTACAACAAGCACCGTTTACACATTGTTTTGTTTTTTTCATGGGATGTGCATATTAATTCTTTACTGTAATGAAGCTGTATAACATACAACTTTCTGCCATTTATTATTAATATGTATATGGACTACTTTGAGAGAGAGAGAGAGAGAATGTGTGTAGGACACCTTTACTTGACCTCTGAACTAAGGCCTCCTGTCTGTCGTCTCTGTTCCAGGACTTACACACCATTTACTGTCACCTGTACCACATGGATGTCCTGTCCCACCTCAGGGAACACCAGCTCAGGTGAGATCATCATCTTCATCACCACTACCACCACCTGCCTCTTCATCCAGCTCTTACACCAGACTCTGACCCCCCCTAAAGCCCCATTCACACGGCGAACACCACTCTTGACAATGCCACTTGTCTGCTGGCCCCGTGAGGGTTTACACGTTTTTTAAGCTGTTAGATATCTACTGTACTGGTAGGCTTAAGAACTTAAAATTGCTGCACACCCTTTGCTTCCCGCTGTACTGCTGTTATTGGGCCGTCATCTCCTCCTCTTGGCCAGTGCTCTCACTGGAAACTGGCTAATTCCTGATTGTCAAGCTCTGATCACCCACCTCTCCATCCATCCATGACACCAGACAGACACTGACCCCCACTAAAGCCCCTATCACTGACCCCCACTAAAGCCCCTATCACTGACCCCCACTAAAGCCCCCGTTACTGACCCCCACTAAACGCAGTACACAGTAGCCTAGCTGGCACACAGTAGCCTAGCTGGCACACAGTAGCCTAGCTGGCACACAGTAGCCTAGCTGGCACACAGTAGCCTAGCTAGCACACAGTAGCCTAGCTAGCACACAGTAGCCTAGCTGGCACACAGTAGCCTAGCTAGCACACAGTAGCCTAGCTGGCACACAGTAGCCTAGCTAGCACACAGTAACATCATCAACAAAGGCTAGCCTGTACCTAGCAACTCAATACGCAACCTTGTTTCTAATTGGCTCAAGGGACGAACAGACTGTTTACAGTGTGTCACTCCCATAGAGAAGCCATCGGCTCAATCCGTAATGAATGGATACAGTGGATTATTGTGGCCGGGGGCCTTAAGACCGCCGGCCTCTGGGGTTGACTGTGTGAACAAGCGTCTTCTCTGGACACTCTGCATATACAAGCCTGTGTCTGGTTCCGTGTGTGTGATTTCTGTGTTGTTGTGCTTTTCTCAGGTCGATGTGTACCTCAGCCAGGTACGAGAGACATGAAGCGAACCACATCCTGTTCTAGTAAGTCAACACACACACACACACACACACACACACACACACATGCATACAGAGACACACGCACACAGACACAAACAGGAAAGCCTGAGAATAGCTCTAACTTCCCATGGTCTCTGCTTGGCTACGATCATTTATCTCCTCACTCATGTCTGTGGCACGTTTCCCTATCAGATCATAGCAGCTTATGCTCTGTTTTCAACCATAGTCGCCACTTTACACATCTAATCATCCGTTCCATTCTCCTCATGTCTGAAGCTCACTTCCTTATCGTGTTACAGTTCTGCAGGTGTTTTGTTGCCATGACCACATACAGATCCTCCCGATGACTTAATTGATCCTTCTACCTCCTCAGATGTCCTTATCACATGCTGTTGTTGTCAAGGTGTTGGTTCAACCTCTCACGCATCAAAGCGTTGATTGGTGTCAGCATGACAAGCAGAACATCATCTCTGTCAGTCATCAGATAGAGCTGCTTGTGTCTGGAGGGGAAGAGTTATGGCTGTCTGCTGCTGGTAGAGGAGCTGGGGCGATGAGGAGAGGCAGACAGGCAGGCAAGGAGGCAGACAGACAGACAGACAGACAGACAGACAAGGAGGCTGACAGACAGGCAGGCAGACAGACAAGGAGGCTGGCAGACAAGGAGACAGGCAAGCAGGCAGGCAGGCAGACAGACAAGGAGGCAGACAGGCAAGGAGGCAGACAGACAGGCAAGGAGGCAAACAGGCAGACAGGCAAGGAGGCAGACAGACAGGCAGACAGACAAGGAGGCAGACAAGGAGGCAGACAGACAGACAGGCAGGCAGACAGACAAGGAGGCTGACAGACAGGCAGACAAGGAGACAGACAGACAGACAGGCAGGCAAGCAGGCAGGCAGGCAGGCAGACAGACAAGGAGGCAGACAGGCAAGGAGGCAGACAGACAGGCAAACAGGCAGACAGGCAAGGAGGCAGACAGACAGGCAGACAGACAAGGAGGCAGACAGGCAGACAGACAGAGACAGACTCTGCATCTCCAGCCTCTGTTGATGTATTCCTCCTCTCATTGCAATCCCATTAAACTCCCTCAGTAGCTTAATTTCCAATAGAAACCATCTCAACACACACACACACACCTCTCCTAGGGCTATACAGACAGACACCGTAGCAGTCAGTGTGCCAGCTCCGATTAGGCCCAGTGAGAGTGCTGAGCGGGGGGCATGGAGGTATGAAACAGCACATGAAAACAATCAGGATTCCTCTAATGGCGCCTAATCACTTCCACATCCAGCACATGTGACCGTGCTAATGCATCTGCTTCCCACATCGGGGGGGGGGGCTGTTATATGTTTACCTTTTATTGCAATTAGGATGATTTACCCTACCTCCCATATACTAGCCTCCCTGACACCTCCTCCACCGTTTATTGACTCTCATAAAAGGAGATGTATCGCTTCTTGCTGTATGATTGCATGATTGCTTGCTCTTCCGATGTGGAATGCTCAGCCCAAGCGTTCTATGAATGCAGGTAACAGTAAATAATAGGTAATTGCTCTTAAAGCCAATCAAGCGTCGAGCCCAATTGATTTTTATTCATATGAAACGAATGTATTAAATGTAATACATGTGTTCATGCAAATATATGTATATCCACACACCTCTCTCTCTCTCTCTCTCTCTTTCTCACTTTCTCTCTCTCTCTCTCTCTCTCTCTCTCTCTCTCTCTCTCTCTCTCAGTGATAATGAACAGTTGAAACCCCTCTCTCTCTCTCTCTCTGTCTCTCTCAGTGATAATGAACAGTTAAAGTAACAGCTTATGTTGTCTCTGTGTCCCAGTCCTGACAGCGTGGCGGCCTGCTGGTACATCCTGCTCTCTGGCAGCGTCTTCGTCAAGGAGCACATGTACTTGGCCCGATGCTGGTAGGTACCTCAGACCACGGCCCCTTCACACCGTGTGTGTGTGTGTGTGTGTGTGTGTGTGTGTGTGTGTGTGCACGCCCGTGCTTGCGTGTGCGTGTGCGTGTGTGTGTGTGTGTGTGTGTGTGTGTGTGTGTGTCTGTGTGTGTGTGTGTGTGAGGCTTGATAAGACGGCTGATGAAGGGAGGTAATAGAGCAGAGAGTGAGAGCTGAACAGAGTAAGATCCTGCCACGGCTCACTGGGTTGTCACTGAACAGGAGAGAGAGAGAGAGAGAGGGGGGGGGGATACACACACACACACACACACACTCACTCCCCACACACCTCGAGTAGGGATCATGTCTGTATGATTGAGTGTAGCGTTGAAACGTGTGTGTGTGAGATTCCTAGAGGTCCACGTGACGCTTCCTAACTTTTAAAGCCAATAATAAGGGGTGTGTGTGTGTGCGTGCACTGATTGAGTGCAGATGTCTCCGACCGTCTCAGACACACACACACACACACACACACACACACACACACACACACACACACACACACACCAGCAGGCAGATTTTCGCTCCTTATTAATGTTTTTCATCTGTCCCGGCCTCTCTCTCACACCTCCCCTCCTCCCCTCCCCTCCTCCCTTCCCTTCCTCTCCTCCCCTCCCCTCCCCTCCTCCCTTCCTCTCCCCTCCTCTTCCCCTCCCCTCCTCCCCTCCCCTCCTCTTCCCCTCCTCTCCTCCCCTCCTCTTCCCCATCTCTCCTCCCCTCCCCTCCCCTCCCCTCCTCTTCCTCTCCCCTCCTCTTCCTCTTCCCCTCCTCCCCTCCTTCCCTCCCCTCCTCTTTCTCTCCCCTCCTCCCCTCCCCTCCTATTCCCCTCCCCCCTCCTCCCCCCCTCCCCTCCCCTCCTCAGCCCCTCATGCACATAAAACACAAATCTGAACCAATTAGTTGTGTTAGCTCGGGACTCCAAATGTTTTTAAAGGCAATTTGCACACTGAGCCATTTCTCCAACCCCATTTATATCAAAGCCAGATAAGTGCTATTTTTCCAGACTCCTACGCAGATATCTCTGGTTGTCCTAGTCTGCATATTAACTCGGATTTGAAACTCTCTGGGATGAAACAAACGGAAAATGGGACGCTGAGCTTTCGGAAGCCAGTTGGTTGATGAACCTGCGTGTCGGCAGCGTCGTCCACATCAGGTGACCACCATGTGCTGCAGAGCAGAAAGAAGTTGGGCAAGTACCAGTGTCCCAAGGGGGTGGGGGTGGTGGTGGTGGTGGTGTGTGTCTGTCAGAGCATGTAGTCAGTGTGTGGGTTAGTTGATGACAGACAGAGCAGGGTGGTGGGGGTGGGGGTGGGGGTGGGGTGCTGCCCTGTAGGGGTCTGCAGGGCTGTTTGGAAGTTAGGGTGTGTGTGTGTGTGTGTGAGGGAGGGGGGGGGGGTGTGGAATGCGGAACTCCTGGCAGAACTGTGACTGGCCATGTGTTCCTGAGCAGCCTGGAGCCCAGAAGCACATCCAGGCAGGAAATGAGCACACACCACACACACACACACACACTAACACACACACACCCACACTAACACACACACAAACACACACACCGCCTTGGAGCCAGCCACCGGACACACAGAGACCAGAGCAGACAGAGAACACACACTCCCCTAGAAAAGAACAAACTCAGACTCTCTTCATCCTCCCTGTGGATCTGTACGGACACGTTCTGGGCTCGCATTAGAGGTCTAGAAGATCAGAAGTTTGGATTCGATTTCTGGAACATCAGACGTTTGGATTGAGATCTGTACTCTTCCCCTGTCATTGTTTGTGGGATATTCTGGATATCGTTTCCGCTGTAAGGAACCAGCGAAGCGGATCCGTTGCTGTTTTCTGGGTTAGTGTTTAGGCTGTGTGTTCCATGGCTGTGGACCCAAGGCTATGCTTTTTACCATTGTTCTGTTTTGAATTTGACAGGCTTGGAGCACAGGGAAGGATGGTGCTGGAGAAACTCATTGAGGAGTTGTTTTGTTTGAAAGTTCCCTCTCTCTCTCTCTCTCTCTCTCTCTCTCTGACTCTCTCTCTCTCTCTCTCTCCGCTGGCTAACTCAAGCCGGCATGCGCGGTTGATTTCCTGGGAAAAACGCGAGTAACGGACTGGATGTTTTGGGAATTCCCCCGCGGCGTTCAGGCAGGATGCCCACAGGGCTCCTCTGAAATCACAGTTCTCCCTCACTGTGGTGCTGGTCTACACCTACGCTGGTCATGTGAAAGAGAAACTCACCACGGAGAGGCAGAATGAAAGAAAGAGAGAGAGAGATTGAAACATTAAGAGTTGCTTTTTTTTTCCCAGAATAAGACAGAAGTTTCCCTTGGTGTGAACTTGTTCTGTGGCCGTTCAGATGGGAAGTTGTTGTTTTTAACAGTCATTTACAGTTTCACTTCATTAAAAGATGTGGAGTATGTATGCTTGACCCAGTGTGGGTGAGTGACCGTAGCCCTGTCCAACAGGGAGGGAAGGCTTTCTGATCCACGTCCCCAACAACAGGTTGATTTCTCCCAGCTAGCGCCGTTCTGTATCGGATGAAACTGAAGCTCTTCTCTTGTCGGCCCGGCCCGGTCATACTGAAGGTGAGAATGATGAAACTGTGAGAAAGACAAGGTACTGTAGCATTACGTTAAAAAAAGTTTAATGCTTTTTAGTTATTTCCACGTTTAGAAAAAAGGCACTGGGATTCCAGCTCCATCGTGGTGAAGGTTGTAGTGATGTGAATGACGGTTTTGTCTTCTGGTGTCTAGTGTTACGACACGTCAGAGCAAGTGCTGTCAATCTCAAAGTGCTACACATCGAACTGTGAAGGGGAATATTCTGTTGTCGGACGCAATTCCCTTAGATATCGCCTACTGAGTTGTTAGGGTTTGTTTTCCCTATTGTGTTGCATTGTGGCATGAGTAACTGTTATGTAGTAGTAATAACAAAGCCATAGTAGTAGGAGGGGGCACAGTGTGGTAGTCATAGATGATGAATAGGCCTCCCTGAAACTATCTGTTTGCCTCTCTCCACTTTGTGAGTTCAGTATTTTGATATAGTTTATTTCAATTGACTTATAGTCTCTCCAGTCTCGCCTGTGTGTGACTCATTGGGTCATTGTTGCCCAACAACAGAGCAGGAAAGAGTTTGAAGAAAGAGAGAGAGAAACCACAAGTCAAACCACAGTCTACGCACTTGGGTTGTTGTTACTATGGAGACACTGGGGCTAAGCTTCCTTCAGCTTCTGTTTTCCTCCAGTTTCTGCAGCCTTCCGGAACTGTGGCCATACTGACCAGGGTGGGGGAAACCTAGGGTGACATGACTACCTCTAGACTAGAGACTATATTTGGTTAAGAGGTGTGTGTGTGTGTGTGTTCGTGTGTCTGTGTTCATGTGTGTGTGGTCTTCTCTCTCACGCATGCCTTAACACCTACTCCTCCTACTCCTCCTACTCCATCAGCTGTCAGGGTTGTGGGTCTGGGTTGAACCTGTTCTCTTGACTGTCATTTGCTAAATATGTGTTGATGTTTCACTGCAGTTGCTACAGACGTTTACCTCAGGACTCTGTTACATTGTTATCCACGTTTACCTCAGGACTCTTACATTGTTATCCATGTTTACCTCAGGACTCTGTTACATTGTTATCCATGTTTACCTCAGGACTCTGTTACATTGTTATCCACGTTTACCTCAGGACTCTTACATTGTTATCCATGTTTACCTCAGGACTCTGTTACATTGTTATCCATGTTTACCTCAGGACTCTGTTACATTGTTATCCATGTTTACCTCAGGACTCTGTTACATTGTTATCCATGTTTACCTCAGGACTCTGTTACATTGTTATCCATGTTTACCTCAGGACTCTGTTACATTGTTAACCACGTTTACCTCAGGACTCTGTTACATTGTTAACCACGTTTACCTCAGGACTCTTACATTGTTATCCATGTTTACCTCAGGACTCTGTTACATTGTTATCCACGTTTACCTCAGGACTCTGTTACATTGTTAACCACGTTTTAGGTGGTTTAGATCCTGTTTAGATGCGAGAGTAGATGGTAGAGTTTGTTATGGAGGGAGTAGACAGTAGAGTTTGTTATGGAGGGAGTAGACAGTAGAGTTTGTTATGGAGGGAGTAGACAGTAGAGTTTGTTATGGAGGGAGTAGACAGTAGAGTTTGTTCTGGAGGGGAGTAGAGAGTAGAGTTTGTTATGGAGGGAGTAGAGTTTGTTATGGAGGGAGTAGACAGTAGAGTTTGTTATGGAGGGGAGTAGAGTTTGTTATGGAGGGAGTAGACAGTAGAGTTTGTTATGGAGGGAGTAGACAGTAGAGTTTGTTATGGAGGGAGTAGACAGTAGAGTTTGTTCTGGAGGGGAGTAGAGTTTGTTATGGAGGGAGTAGACAGTAGAGTTTGTTATGGAGGGGAGTAGAGTTTGTTATGGAGGGAGTAGACAGTAGAGTTTGTTATGGAGGGGAGTAGAGTTTGTTATGGAGGGGGTAGACAGTAGAGTTTGTTCTGGAGGGGAGTAGACAGTAGAGTTTGTTCTGGAGGGGAGTAGAGTTTGTTATGGAGGGAGTAGACAGTAGAGTTTGTTATGGAGGGAGTAGACAGGAGAGTTTGTTATGGAGGGAGTAGACAGTAGAGTTTGTTATGGAGGGAGTAGACAGTAGAGTTTGTTATGGAGGGAGTAGACAGTAGAGTTTGTTATGGAGGGAGTAGAGAGTAGAGTTTGTTCTGGAGGGGAGTAGACAGTAGAGTTTGTTATGGAGGGAGTAGACAGTAGAGTTTGTTATGGAGGGAGTAGAGAGTAGAGTTTGTTCTGGAGGGGAGTAGACAGTAGAGTTTGTTATGGAGGGGAGTAGAGAGTAGAGTTTGTTATGGAGGGAGTAGACAGTAGAGTTTGTTATGGAGGGAGTAGACAGTAGAGTTTGTTCTGGAGGGGAGTAGAGAGTAGAGTTTGTTATGGAGGGAGTAGAGTTTGTTATGGAGGGAGTAGACAGTAGAGTTTGTTATGGAGGGGAGTAGAGTTTGTTATGGAGGGAGTAGACAGTAGAGTTTGTTATGGAGGGGAGTAGAGTTTGTTATGGAGGGAGTAGACAGTAGAGTTTGTTCTGGAGGGGAGTAGACAGTAGAGTTTGTTCTGGAGGGGAGTAGAGTTTGTTCTGGAGGGAGTAGACAGTAGAGTTTGTTATGGAGGGAGTAGACAGTAGAGTTTGTTATGGAGGGAGTAGAGAGTAGAGTTTGTTATGGAGGGAGTAGACAGTAGAGTTTGTTCTGGAGGGAGTAGACAGTAGAGTTTGTTATGGAGGGAGTAGACAGTAGAGTTTGTTATGGAGGGAGTAGAGTTTGTTCTGGAGGGAGTAGACAGTAGAGTTTGTTCTGGAGGGAGTAGACAGTAGAGTTTGTTCTGGAGGGAGTAGAGAAAGAGGAACTCTCTGAAGCTTCACTCTTAGACTCTTAGGCTTCACGTCTGTGGACGTCTGTAGGAGAGGATGTCAGATGAAGAGAGACTGCACAGGGGTTAGGAGAGACAGCAGCACTACACAGGGGTCAGGGGTTAGAGAGACAGCAGTATCGTCACACACACACACACACACACACACACACACACACACACACACACACACACACACACACACACACACACACACAGCAGTACTACACAGGGGTTAGAGACAGCAGCACTACACAGGGGTTAGAGACAGCAGCACTACACAGGGGTTAGAGAGACAGCAGTACTACACAGGGGTTAGAGAGACAGCAGCACTACACAGGGGTTAGAGAGACAGCAGCACTACACAGGTTAGAGAGACAGCAGCACTACACAGGTTAGAGAGACAGCAGCACTACACAGCAGCACTACACAGGGGTTAGAGAGACAGCAGCACTACACAGAGAGAGAGACAGCAGTACTACACAGGTTAGAGAGACAGCAGCACTACACAGGTTAGAGAGACAGCAGCACTACACAGAGAGAGAGACAGCAGCACTACACAGAGAGAGAGACAGCAGCACTACACAGGTTAGAGAGACAGCAGCACTACACAGGTTAGAGAGACAGCAGTACTACACAGGGGTTAGAGAGACAGCAGTACTACACAGGTTAGAGAGACAGCAGTACTACACAGGTTAGAGAGACAGCAGCACTACACAGGTTAGAGAGACAGCAGCACTACACAGAGAGAGAGACAGCAGTACTACACAGGTTAGAGAGACAGCAGTACTACACAGGTTAGAGAGACAGCAGCACTACACAGGTTAGAGAGACAGCAGCACTACACAGGTTAGAGAGACAGCAGCACTACACAGGTTAGAGAGACAGCAGTACTACACAGGTTAGAGAGACAGCAGCACTACACAGGTTAGAGAGACAGCAGCACTACACAGAGAGAGAGACAGCAGTACTACACAGGTTAGAGAGACAGCAGTACTACACAGGTTAGAGAGACAGCAGTACTACACAGGTTAGAGAGACAGCAGCACTACACAGGTTAGAGAGACAGCAGCACTACACAGAGAGAGAGACAGCAGCACTACACAGGTTAGAGAGACAGCAGCACTACACAGGTTAGAGAGACAGCAGTACTACACAGGGGTTAGAGAGACAGCAGCACTACACAGGTTAGAGAGACAGCAGCACTACACAGGTTAGAGAGACAGCAGTACTACACAGGTTAGAGAGACAGCAGCACTACACAGGTTAGAGAGACAGCAGCACTACACAGGTTAGAGAGACAGCAGCACTACACAGGGGTTAGAGAGACAGCAGTACTACACAGGGGTTAGAGAGACAGCAGTACTACACAGGGGTTAGAGAGACAGCAGTACTACACAGGGGTTAGAGAGACAGCAGCACTACACAGGTTAGAGAGACAGCAGCACTACACAGGGGTTAGACAGCAGTACTACACAGGGGTTAGAGAGACAGCAGTAGCCTCTCTGTTACCATCCCTCCTCCTCCTCCTACATGTGTGCAGTGCTGTAACGTACCACAGCAGATTAAATCCTATGTGGGTCAAAGCTGGCTACTCTGCTGTATGGACGCACGCACGCACGCACAGAGAGAGAGAGACACACACACTCACACACACCGAGAGAGAGAGACAGAGAGAGAGAGAGAGAGGCAGAACAGCCTGACCCGCTTGGCAGCATCTCCCCGAGCTGACAGACAGCAGGTCCAGAGCCCGGGCAGCCGGGCCTCAGCACCACTGGAGGGTGGAGAGAGTTGTCAGAGTTAGCCTGACCTCCAGCTCCCCCAGCAGAACACAACACACTGAAGCACACAGTCCTACCAGCTCTCTGTCTCTGGAGGAAGGGAGGGGGAGGGAAGGAAGGAGAGAGAGAGACAGGGAAGGGGAGAGAGGGAGGGAAGGGGAGAGAGAGGGAGAGACAGGGAAGGGGAGAGAGAGGGAGAGACGGGGAAGGAGGGAGGGGGAGGGAAGGAAGGAGAGAGAGAGACAGGGAAGGGGAGAGACAGGGAAGGAGAGAGAGGGATGGAAGGGGAGAGAGAGGGAGGGGGAGGGAAGGAGAGAGGGAGAGAGACAGAGGGACAGAGAGGAAGGAAGAGAGAGAGAGAAAAAGAGAGAGAGAGTGGGTGGGTGGGTGGGTGGGTGAGAGAGACAGAGAGAGAGAGAGAGAGTGGGTGAGACAGAGAGAGAGAGACAGAGAGACCTGCCAGATAGAGAAACCCCTGGGCTGTTCCGTGGGCAGTGGTGCATCAGTATTCTGGAGGAGGACATTGATATTCAGTTATATGCTCAGAAGGAGCACCTTTTGTGACTGGATTAGAAAGTCCCTTTAGGTAGTACCCCTGCTGGCTGGCTGGCACCCACATGGAGCTGGCATTGTGGGTGCCATGGTGGAATCTGTGGTCCCTGATGCCATCGCACTGCCAGTACCACACCAGCTTCTTACAGAGAACTCTGTGGATTTTCCCAGTCAGAATTAATTAGAAAAATCCCTGATGTCTCAATGTTTACGTCGCGGTTTCCTTTGTTGGGTGGAGTACTGTCGTAGGTGGAGTACTGTCGTAGGCAGAGACGCTTTTCATTAGAACTGTGACTCATCACGTCATTCCTTCTTCTATTGTCATTTCACTATCCCAGTATTGTCATCCCAGTATTGACGTCCCGGTATTGGCGTCCCAGTACTGTCAGTGCCATTGGGTCCTACCTCAGGGACTTAACAGTGCATTAGCATACAACTGAATATCAAAGTCCTCCTCAAGAAAACTGAGGCACCACTGCCCACAGCACAGCCCAGGGGTTGGGTAGTCTTTCTCTCTCTCTCTCTCTCTCTCTCCCTCCCTCCCTCTCCCTAATGAAAGGTCTTTCATCATCCTGGTCTAACACGTTATAGAGACATGTTTTCATTGGAGCTCTGAATCAAGGCAGGAGACAGAGCAGGAACATGTGCATGATTAAAGGAGGAGGAGGCGGAGGGAAAGAGAATAGAAGATTACCATTTGGGTCTCCCAGGATAACATACTCTTACAATTACAACCACTGTTCTCTCTCTCACTCTCTCTCACTCTCTCTCACTCTCTCTCACTCTCTCTCAGACATGCACACACACACGCACACGCATACGTGCGCACGCACACACACACGCACACGCATACGTGCGCACACACACACACACACACACACACACACACGCACACGCATACGTGCGCACACACACACACACACACACACACACACACACACACAGAGCCATGAACAGTCCTCAGTTCTACACGTTAACTGGAGCACGGTTGGCCTGGTGTGTTTCCAGCACAGTCTTGCCTGCTCTGATTGCAGATGGGATCAGCCCATTGAGATGTGACACACGGTGAACAAATGAACAAATGAAAGAAAGAAGGAAAGAAAATGTCAATGATGATCTGCAAAGGATAGGCTATTCCGCGTGATATGAGAAGTGAGAGATCCCCCCCCCCCCCCCCACACACACACACACACTTTCCTTTAAATAAATGTTCTTTTGTCCTCATGGCAGACAGAAGGACCTGTACTCTGAGTGGAGTGTTCAGGGACACGGTCACTGTTAGACTAACACCAGGTGATTGTTGTAGGTGATGGAGCTGAAGGTGTGAAAACCCCTCAGCTGTGGTGTTCTGCTTTCTTCTGTAGTGTTCTGCTTGGTTCTATGTCCTTCTGTGTTGTTCTGTGTTGTTCTGTGGTGTTCTGTGGTGTTCTGTGTGGTTCTGTAGTGTTCTGTGTTGTTATGTGTGCTCTGTTGTTATGTGTTCTATGTCCTTCTGTGTTGTTCTGTGTTGTTCTGTGGTGTTCTGTGGTGTTCTGTGTGGTTCTGTAGTGTTCTGTGTTGTTATGTGTGCTCTGTTGTTATGTGTTCTGTGTTGTCTGTGGTGTTCTGTGTTGTTCTATGTCCTTCTGTGTTGTGCTGTTTTGTGCAGGCTAACCAACCAGGCGGTGTGTACCGGCTGTGAGCCCTGACCAGATCAATAAGGCTGCATTGATGTATGATGACAGAAGAACATGACCTTACTGGCCACAGAGGAGGAGGACAGCCTCCATTCACTCCTCAAAGGGCACCTGACTGGCTTAACCTTCCAGAGCCTCTGTTTGTTAACACGCAGCCACTTTAGCCTGCTAGCAATAGATGGCCAAAGTCGCCGATACTCGATGGATAAGCAGGAACGTACAAGGACAAGGCCCCTGCCTTGAACAGGTCACTGCTAGCAGACCCATAAGCTTCCAGAATTCAGACGTTTTGAATGCAGACGTCTTGATGTCACGTTGACGTGGTAACCTCGACATCTTGGATGAAGGAAAAAAAAAAAAGAATTTTTCCTTCTTCTGGCATTGTGACTGCCGATGGCCCCTGGTCTGAGCATGATTACTTTATCTTATGATGACTGATGGATAGATGATTCACTTACTTAAACAAATGTATTTGTTGTAAGTCGCTTTGGATAAAGGCGTCTGCTAAATGCCATAAATGTAAATGGTTGGAGTCGGTACATGTCTGAATATGGTATAATGTGTATTGTGATGTATAATGAAGCGTGGCCCACACACTCAACGGCTCAGCCGCCTGTCTCCTGTTTACAGACTGAACGGACACGTTTGGATCGTGTGCGGATCTTCATCAGGCCAATTTCACCCTGAAGTGTGAATCTCTGTGAATGTATGAGGATATCTCCTTGCTGTTGTCTCTCTGGTGTAACCCCCCCCCCTCTCTCTCTCTCCTGTGTTCTCCTCTCCTCAGCTTTGGGAAGCAGCTGGGGGGCAGACGTGGCTGTGAATGCATCACTCTAGAGCCCTCAGAAATGATTGTGGTGAGTAGAGACGCCTCTCTCTCTCTCTCTCCCTTTCTCTCTCTCTCTCTCTCTCTCCCTTTCTCTCTCTCTCTCTCTCTCTCTCTCCCTTTCTCTCTCTCTCTCTCTCTCTCTCTCTCCCGTTCTCTCTCTCTCTCTGACTCTCTCTTCTCTCTCTCTCTCTCTCCCTTTCTCTCTCTCTCTCTCTCTCTCTCCCTTTCTCTCTCTCTCTCTGACTCTCTCTCTTTCTCTGACTTTCTTTCTCTCTCTCTTTCTCTCTCTCTCTCTGACTCTTATCCCTCTCTGTTGGACTCTGTCTCCCATCTCTCCCTCCTTTTCTCTCCTTCTCTCCTCTCCCTATGTCTTTCTCTCTGCTACCCATCTCTCTCTCTGTTTAGCCGGATTATACAAGTCTATGTGACACCCATAACAGCAGTATATCACCATCAGTAAACACGTTGATGGGCATGACGTCTGTCTGTCTGTCTGTCTCTCTTTCTATGACTGTTTGTGTGTCTGTCTGTCTGTCTGTATGTGTCTGTTTCTGTGTGTGTGTGTGTGTGTGT
>NC_139656.1:33795218-33800736 GCF_951799395.1 Argentina silus | reverse complement strand
CACACACACACGCACACATGCACGCACACACGCGCACACACACACACACACACACACACACACACACACACACACACACACACACATGCACGCACACACGCGCACACACACACACACACACACACACACACACACACACACCTGTCCAGCTCTGCGTTTACATACAGAGAGAATAACAGATGATCCCCCCTCCGGCTATCTGCATCTCCAGCCCCTGACTCACCTATTTACAGTAGCAGCCATGCACTCTGGCAAATTGCATTTCCACCTTTAAATATTTGCTTTATTAATGTTGTGCTGTAAGGTAATTAATCTCTTCAACAAAGGTACCATCTGCCTGACCCAAAAATGCAATTATACTTCCCAGTTCAGTGATTAAGATGAATATCAGGGAGAGGGTGAAAATGGCCAAACATATAAAACAGAGAAGATAGGTGTTGAGGTATGAGTCTCCCTCTCCTCTCCTCTCCTCTCCTCTCCTCTCCTCTCCTCTCCTCTCCTCTCCTCTCTTCTCCTCTCCTCTCCTCTCCTCTTCTCTCTTCATCTCCTCTCCTCTCCTCTCCTCCCCATCCTCTCCTCTCCTCTCCTCCCCTCCCCTCTCCTCTCCTCTCTTCTCCTCTCCTCTCCTCCCCATCCTCTCCTTTCCTTTCCTTTCCTTTCCTCTCCTCTCCTCTCCTCTCCTCTCCTCTGCCCTCCCCTCCTCTCCCCTCCCCTCCTCTCCTCTCCTCTCCTCTCCCATCCTTTCCTCTCCTCTCCTCTCCTCTCCTCTCCTCTCCCCTCCCCCCCTACCCTCTCCTCTCCTCTCCCCTCCCCCCTCCCCCCCTACCCTCTCCTCTCCTCTCTCTGTTTATCTGTTTTCTCTCTAACACTCCTTCCCACCTCTGCAGTGCAGTGCAGTGCAGTGCAGTGCAGTGTAGTGCACAGAGAGATAACCTCAGTAATGAAAATGAATGCTCCCCTTCGAATTGAGATAGGTTTCCATTATGAAGCGTATTTGTTGGGTGGCGAGACGCCAACTCCAGCATTGTTTGTAGTCTCCCTGTCCCAGAGACACTGGCCCTATACTGGTCTCTTTGGTCTCTCTGGTCTCTCTGGTCTCACTGGTCTCTCTGTCCCAGAGACACTGGCCCTATACTGGTCTCTCTGGTCTCTCTGGTCTCCCTGTCCCAGAGACACTGGCCCTATACTGGTCTCTCTGGTCTCTCTGGTCTCTCTGGTCTCTCTGGTCTCCCTGTCCCAGAGACACTGGCCCTATACTGGTCTCTCTGGTCTCCCTGTCCCAGAGACACTGGCCCTATACTGGTCTCTCTGGTCTCTCTGGTCTCCGTCCCAGAGACACTGGCCCTATACTGGTCTCTCTGGTCTCTCTGGTCTCCCTGTCCCAGAGACACTGGCCCTATACTGGTCTCTCTGGTCTCTCTGGTCTCTCTGGTCTCTCTGTCCCAGAGACACTGGCCCTATACTGGTCTCTCTGGTCTCTCTGGTCTCTCTGTCCCAGAGACACTGGCCCTATATTGTGAATCTCCTCCAGGAGCAGCAATGACCCTCCATGACCATAACTGGGGAGATCACTACTTTCATGTTTCAGTAGTATTGAGCATTTTGTGGCAACAATGGCAGGAGACTACTTCCTGAATTCAACACAATCAGTAACTGCCAGGTGTCAAAAGGTCAAATGGTATTTTCACTGTAATAACCACACAATGGAAACCTGGTGTTTGTTGAGAGTGGAATAAAGATCGATCTTCCCCGCTGAACACAACCTCCTGGACAGCCGAGGAGGGCGGACCAAGGCTTCCCAGTCCCCTCAGCGTCATCTGGAACACGTTAACACAGGCTGACCCCGGATCCTGGTGGAGGCTGGTGGAGGTAGAAATCGGAGGACGGGCACATGTGTTTGATACCATTCACTCATTCTGTTCCATGCATTACGATGAGCCCCGTCCTCCGATTTCTGCCTCCATCAGCCTCCGCTGTGAAACTGTGGAACTAAGGTACTAGAGAGCATTGGGTAATGAACGTAGCACACTGCTAACAGGCCTGGATGTACTGAACACACACAGCATCAGACACATGATTTAGACATAATGGAAACACCATTAAATGCAGTA
This sequence comes from Argentina silus, assembly GCF_951799395.1. Lineage (NCBI taxonomy): Eukaryota > Metazoa > Chordata > Actinopteri > Argentiniformes > Argentinidae > Argentina > Argentina silus. The sequence continues at coordinate 33,798,625 of NC_139656.1, read as the reverse complement.
CCTAATTATCTCTGTGTCGAAGCTCAACATGATTATAATGATCTCCAGGCATGATTCAAACACAGACCTTAATGCAAATCAAACGCAAGCAAGGAAACCCGTTTAATTAATTATAAGTGAACAGTGTGATGAAATGATGAAATGATGAAATCTCCCATCGTGAGAGGTAGCAGGGGCAGTACTGTAGTTCAGAGAAGGGGAGGCTGGTGGAGGTAGAAATCGGAGGGCAGGCTCATTGTAATGCATAGAACGGAATGGTATTAAACACCTGAGATGATGTCTTTGCAACAACCATTCCTTATTCCATTCCATGCATCACAATGAGCCCGTCCTCCGATTTCTACCTCCACCAGCCTCCCCTGCTGGTTCAGAGCCGTGCGGTGAGCAGCCATGATCTCACGGTCGCTAGAGTGTCGTCAGGGGAGACATTGGTGCATTAACTGCCCTGCTACCACTCAGCTCCCCCTGCCTCCACCTGCCCCCCCCTGCTACCACTCAGCTCCCCCTGCCTCCACCTGCCCCCCCCGCCTCCCCCTGCCCCCCCCGCCTCCCCCTGCCTCCACCTGCCTCCCCGTGACTCCCACTGCTACCACTCAGCTCCCCCTGCCTCCACCTGCCCCCCGCCTCCCCCTGCCCCCCCCTGCCTCCCCCTGCCTCCACCCGCCTCCCCCTGCCCCCCCCCTGCCTCCCCCTGCCTCCACCTGCCTCCCCGTGACTCCCACTGCTACCACTCAGCTCCCCCTGCCTCCACCTGCCCCCCCGCCTCCCCCTGCCCCCCCCTGCCTCCCCCTGCCTCCACTGCCTCCCCGTGACTCCCACTGCTACCACTCAGCTCCCCCTGCCTCCACCTGCCCCCCCCGCCTCCCCCGCCTCCCCCTGCCCCCCCCTGCCTCCCCCTGCCTCCACCTGCCCCCCCCGCCTCCCCCTGCCCCCCCTGCCTCCCCTGCCTCCACCTGCCTCCCCGTGACTCCCACTGCTACCACTCAGCTCTCCCTGCCCCCCCTGCCTCCCCCTACCTCCACCTGCCTCCCCGTGACTCCCACTGCTACCACTCAGCTCCCCCTGCCTTTGCAACAACCATTCCTTATTCCATTCCATGCATCACAATGAGCCCGTCCTCCGATTTCTACCTCCACCAGCCTCCCCTGCTGGTTCAGAGCCGTGCGGTGAGCAGCCATGATCTCACGGTCGCTAGAGTGTCGCCAGGGGAGACATTGGTGCATTACTGCCCTGCTACCACTCAGCTCCCCCTGCCTCCACCTGCCCCCCCTGCTACCACTCAGCTCCCCCTGCCTCCACCTGCCCCCCCCGCCTCCCCCTGCCCCCCCCGCCTCCCCCTGCCTCCACCTGCCTCCCCGTGACTCCCACTGCTACCACTCAGCTCCCCCTGCCTCCACCTGCCCCCCGCCTCCCCCTGCCCCCCCCTGCCTCCCCCTGCCTCCACCCGCCTCCCCCTGCCCCCCCCCTGCCTCCCCCTGCCTCCACCTGCCTCCCCGTGACTCCCACTGCTACCACTCAGCTCCCCCTGCCTCCACCTGCCCCCCCGCCTCCCCCTGCCCCCCCCTGCCTCCCCCTGCCTCCACCTGCCTCCCCGTGACTCCCACTGCTACCACTCAGCTCCCCCTGCCTCCACCTGCCCCCCCGCCTCCCCCGCCTCCCCCTGCCCCCCCCTGCCTCCCCCTGCCTCCACCTGCCTCCCCCTGCCTCCACCTGCCTCCCCGTGACTCCCACTGCTACCACTCAGCTCTCCCTGCCCCCCCCTGCCTCCCCCTACCTCCACCTGCCTCCCCGTGACTCCCACTGCTACCACTCAGCTCCCCCTGCCTCCACCTGCCCCCCCCGCCTCCCCCTGCCCCCCCCTGCCTCCCCCTGCCTCCCCTGCCTCCACCTGCCCCCCCCGCCTCCCCCTGCCCCCCCCTGCCTCCCCCTGCCTCCACCTGCCTCCCTGTGACTCCCACTGCTACCACTCAGCTCCCCCTGCCTCCCCCTGCCTCCACCTGCCTCCCCCTGCCTCCCCCTGCCTCCCCTGCCTCCACATGCCTCCCCCTGCCTCACTCTGCCTCCCCCTGCATCCCCCTGCCTCCACCTGCCTCCCCCTGCCTCCACCTGCCTCCCCATGCCTCACTCTGCCTCCTCCTGCCTCCCCCTGCCTCCACCTGCCTCCATCTGCCTCCTCCTGCCTCCTCCTGCCTCCCCCTGCTTCCACCAATCACCACTCAGCTCCCCCTGCCTCCCCCTACTATCAGTCAGCTCCCCCTGCCTCCCCCTGCCTCCCACTGCCTCCCCCTGCCTCCCACTGCCTCCCCCTGCCTCCCACTGCCTCCCACTGCCACCACCAACCACCACCAGAAGAGCACTTCATAAGATCTCTGATGCCTGCTCCATTATTCAACACTTACAAATCATTCATAAGGCAATCGGATTCCCGGTTGCTTTGCAAAATGCACCAGGCGGTGGTGAGTTAACTCTTCTTTTTTTCTATTTTTATCATTGTCTCTCTCTCTCTCCATCATTCTCCTTGAGAACGGGGAAGGGGGGTCCAGGTATAGCCATGCCAGAGCACGTAACCTGCGTTTGAACCTGTCAGAGGGGGAGTGGGGGTTGGAGGGAGTTTGGGGGGGGGGGGGGTCTGGGGAGGTGCGGTGTTAGGAGGAGAATGCATTCAGACGGACCTGAGTCACACACACACACACACACACACACACACACACACACAAATACAAAAACTCACTCACACACGTACATACAAAAACACACACAAACACACACACACACACACGCACACACACATACACACACATACACTCTCTCACACACACACACACACACACACACACACACACACACACACACACACACACACTCCGGTGCATCCAGCCGTGACGGTAATCAGAGCAGGCAGATGTCTCAGACAGCTGCTGCTAATGGTTCCCACATACTGGGAAGGCATGTGACCTGGGCACCAGTACCCTTCCTCTCTACCTCTCTGTCCCCCTCTACCTCTCTACCTCTCTACCTCTCTACCTCTCTGTCCCCCTCTACCTCTCTACCTCTCTACCTCTCTACCCCTCTGTCCCCCTCTACCTCTCTCTCTGTCCCCCTCTACCTCTCTACCTCTCTGTCCCCCTCTACCTCTCTACCTCTCTACCTCTCTGTCCCCCTCTACCTCTCTCTCTGTCCCCCTCTACCTCTCTACCTCTCTACCTCTCTACCCCTCTGTCCCCCTCTACCTCTCTCTCTGTCCCCCTCTACCTCTCTACCTCTCTACCTCTCTCTCTGTCCCCCTCTATCTCTCTACCTCTCTCTCTGTCCCTCTCTACCTCTCTACCTTTCTCTGTGTCCTTCTGTCTCTCTCTCTACCTCAACTTCTCTCTGTCCCTCTCTCTCTCTCTCTTTCTGTCTCCCCC
>NC_139656.1:33775218-33787718 GCF_951799395.1 Argentina silus | reverse complement strand
TAAATGTTCCTCATCAGTGTCGCCGTCCCCCCCCCGTCCCCCCCCTCCCCCTCCTCTCCCCCTCCCTCTCCCCCCCTTCTCCACCCCCGCCTGCGATTCGCTGACCTTTCTCTCTGTCTTTCCCCCCTATCAGCCAAAATGGGGCCTCATTAATAGTTAATGTCTTCCACCTCCACTGTTTGTTCCAGTGATTCACGTCCTGCTCCAGACTCTCCTCTCCAGGTTGAGTCCTGCTGCAGCACGCTCATTTACCCAGGTGCCCTTCTATTAACCCTGGTAGGACGCTCTCCTCTCTCTCTCTCTCTCCTTCTCTCTTTTTCTCTCCTTCTCTCCTTCTCTCTCTCTCTCTCTCTTGCTCTTTCTCTCTCTCTCGTTGTTTCTTTCTTTGTTTCTTCATTTCTTTGTTTCTTCATTTCTTACTCTCTCTCCTTCTCTCCCTGTCTCTCTCTCTCTCTCACACACTCTCTCTCTCTCTCTCTCTTTCTCACACACTCTCTCCTCTCTCTCTCTCTCTCTCTTGCTGTCTCTATTCTCTCTCTCTCTTGCTGTCTCTCTCCTCTCTCTCTTTTCTCTCCCTCCCTCCCTCCCTCCCTCCCTCCCTCCCCTCCTCATAAGGTAATATTTGAGAAGGCTGGGAGCAGGTAATAGACTGGTGCTAAAACAAAAAGAGGAGCCTGAGGGCAAGCGCTTTATGAGGCACAAATAATGGAGGGAGGAGGAGGAGGAGGAGGAGGTGGAGGAGGAGGAGGAGGAGGAGGAGGAAGAGAAAAGAAAGTGGTTGAACCTGGAGCTTGGTTTCACGTGTGAGAGGAGCACGGTGCTGAGGCTGTGGAAAGCAGGACAGAAAATCAATCTATTTCTCCTTTAAGCATGGATACTAAATGAAATATGGAAGGCCATGCTCAATACTGACAGGAAATCAAAAACGACATGATTAGGTGTGAGGTCTCGCCGTGCTGATAAACACATTGTACTGTTACATTCATCCGTAACAACAAAACACAAGTGGCCTCTTAACGTACAGATTGATCCGCCACCGTGTATGATTAATCCGCAAAAAATTGGACAGTTATTGAACATCTTGAACAACGAGCAAACATCCTCAGCGACGTGGACAGACTTGAGAAAGGGAAAGTGCTTTTTCCCCAAAAACGGCAAAAGGGGGGTGGGGGGGGGGGGGGGGGGTGTTGGGGGTGGGGGGGTGGGGGGGTGGGGGTCAAAACAAAGAACAGCAGTTGGAGTGCCACTACTCCCACCCTGTTGACAACCATAATGGCCCCCCTCAGACAAGCAGCCATTGTCTTTCCTGACAGGCATCTCTGTAGGCAGCTGTCTTTCTTCCCGCCGGGGATGTGAGTGCCTGTCATTGTCCCTTTACCTATAGGGACCTCTGGAAGAGATGACAGAGGAGATTGGAGCGCAAAAAGCTTGGCGATCATAAAAGGCCATTAAATGACAGTCCCTTGTCGACTTTGTTGTCAGAGTGGAACGACCCCTGTCAGAAAAACATCGGGCCAAGGACCCTGACTCAGAGCCCCCCCCCCCCCCCCCCCCCCCCTCCCCCCCAATTCAACCACTGCTTCAATCGTCCGACGGTGTGTTATCGCCTAATCAATAACCCAGCCCCTCGCTCAATCTGACAAGCATCTACATGAGAAAATGGCAATCACTTAACACCAGCGGGTATATGATATTGACTGGCGGAGATAAGACTTGCCCTACTCAATCATGCAGGGAGATTGGGTGGGTGAGATTAAGGGTTGGATCAAATCCAAAATCTGTCCGTGCACTGCTCAAGTAGGAGCCTGCCATAATGAAGCAGTGAGCTAGGCCCCTGCAAACACACACACATTTGTCCTTCCTATCGTTAGGAGGTTGTTTGCCTGTGTGTGTGTGTGTGTGTGTGTGTGCGCGCGTGCGTGCGTGCGTGCGTGTGTGTGTGTGTGTGTGTGCGTGTGTGTGTGTGTGTGTGTGTGTGTGTGTGTGTGTTTGCAAGCGTGAGGCAGCAAGCGACAGAGAGACAAATCAATCAGCTGAAAAGCTTTTTTCAGAACCTACAGCATTAGGATTAACTTCTCCCCTCCGTTGCTGGGAAACTTTGTTTTCATACCCCAGCTAGCATTATTGTTATTAAGTAACTGCCATTGCAAAAACATACACAGATGAAATCTTATTATCCCGGTGTAGCATCTGCCTATTTTATCTTGGGCACCTCCAGATGTTGTCTTGTCTAGCATAATCCCCAAATCCCTGCCACATGTTTTTAGGACATAACAACCTAGTAGTAGTCCAGGGTCCTCTATAGTGTCTTTATCCATGCTCATTAATGTAGCCAATGCATGTAGCTCAGGGGAGGCTGGCGGAGGTAGAAATCGGAGGACAGGGCTCATTGTAATGCACGGAACGGAATGAGGAATGGCATCAAACACACCCGTGGCGTGTTGTCCAATTAGCATGGGAATGAGACCGGGGCTGTTCGATGGCCGTATCCCTTCACAGGTGGCGAGGCCGGCCTCTACGGAGGCCAGCAACTGTTTTATTTTCATTTCCCCTCTTATCTCCTGATTTCCGACAGCTCAACATGGCCTGCAGTGGTCCCAGGCAGAAGCAATCAATACAGAGTTAATGAGTCACTTTGGAGGTGAATGAGGATTGGGTGTGTGTTCACACACCCAGAGCGGCTTTGGGGAGCATGGTGTTTCTGGACTCGGTTTTTATGGATGAGATGCACATTAAGAAACCATAAAGCAACAATGGTCTGACAATAGCTGTTTCCTTTACAGGGCACGAAAGGGTCACAGTGGCTTTAACGTGAAGGTCAGCAGTGTTTAACTTGTCTTGGAGGTATCGACCGTACATTCCTGCTGGTTTGCCTCCTCTTTCAGTCATTGTTCACGCTGTGATCCATATGGACAGGCTAAACTCCTGACTGTGGACAAGCCGTAGCGATTCTGTAGATAATGTTAGTGATTATCATAAGGCAATTATTGACATGTGCATGTCCAGAGCCATTCGTTTAAAACCGCTGTGTCTTCCAGAGGCATGTAGCGGATGACTGTGTATTTGAGAGGAACTGAAACTTGAGTCAGCAAACACTTTGGGATTTGGAATTTTGCTTATCTCTCTAGGGTTGACCAGTGTTCCGTCATTCAGGGCCAGTGGGGCCCACCAGCAGAAGGCGCTGTTGTGTGAAATTAGACATTCATCCATGTCTTACCATCGTATCACATCTTACCGTTGGCAAATCAACATATTTTGTTAAAAAGTAGCTTGGTATCATAATACATTGGAATGAGGAACGGTATCAAACATAAACATTGTCGAATTAGCATGGGAATGAGGCCAGGGCTGTTGTACAGGCAAGGCAGTTACAATGCCCTGTTGCAGTGTTACTTTGGCTGATTGTCCTTGAGTTTAGAAGCTACACAATGGTGTCCAAAACTGGCTGTGTTTGCGTCTGGCTGGCTACTTGTTCAGCAACCTGATTAAAAGATGATGTGTTAAAGTATTGTATGTATTAAAAGTAACCCATCAAATTTAATTGACAACAAGGCTCAAAAATTGTTCGCAAAAAAGCCTATCCACAGTCCACTTGACTTGACAGAGCACACCGACCCTCCACTGAACTTCAAAGAAAGTAAATAGTGGTGCGTGTCTAGACCCCTAATGATGCAATAACAGAAAACAGGTGATCGGTGGACAGGAGCTATAATGGTCCAGGTACACACACTACTGAACTGGCCGTATATTATGAAAGTATATTATGTATTTTGCGTATTATTGCGGGTATGGGAATATTCCAGGGGAGGCTGGTGGAGGTAGAAATTGGAGGATGGGCTCATTGTAATGCATGGAATGAAATGAGGAACGGTATCAAACACACATGTTCCATGCATTACAATGAGCCCATCCTCCGATTTCCAAACCTTATTCCGTTCCATCCATTACAATGAGCCCGTCCTTCTCCACCAGCCTCCCCTGGATATACAGTTGGAGTGCGTAGAATAGTGTTTACTGCACTGTATGACAGGTGATGTGTTTTGCTGTGTATCCGACTGTGCATCTGTGTGCATCCGAGAGTTTTTGACTGGTGCCACCAGAATGTTGATATACCACAAAAATACCACTGACAGTGTTCAATGATTAGAATACAGGAACATAATTTTCTCTTAAAAAACAGATTTGTAGAAACACTACGATCTCTCACAAGGCTTTTCACTCCCTAGTGTTTGGATGTTGTCACTAGATTGGAATGCGCCCAATGACTTTGGGATGGCCATTAGTTTAAATAAGACACAGCAGTGTGGTTTCGAAGGGATATTTAGATAATGAATTGGGTTTCAGCTGGGCTTATCCTGGTGTGCAATTGATTAGTTGTTCATGGTCAGAGAGCAGGTAGGAGACATGAAAACTTCTGCCGGTAATGCATTTTATCCTTACTGCTTTGGCTTGTTCATCTGAGATTGTTTACGGAAAACAAGATGAAGACTATTCCCTGTCTCATTACGCAAATCTGTTCCTGAGCTCGAGAGGAAACTAATCAAATAAAATCTCCCCACACCTGGGTACGATAGCCAGCCTGTGATTACTCTATAGTGAGCATATTACTGGACATGCTTTTTATTTTTTACTGTACACTGCTTTTGGGCATTAGGTGCAGTCATAGTACATTTTTTAAATGATTGACATTTAGCAGACGCTTTTATCCAAAGCGACTTACAACAAGTCCATTTGTCTAAAGTAAATGAATCATCTATCCATCAGTCATCATAAGCAGACATCCATGCTAGGCTCAGGTGCTCTTGGCAGTCACAATGCCAGAAGAGGGACCTTTTTTTTTGGTATTCTTTCTTTTTATTCTTTTATTTGTATTTGTTATTGTTTATTAACAGCCTAGCTTGATTACCATGTAATTACACAGCAGTTATTACTATACTGTGAAACAGCATGTACAGATATCAGTGGAGGCTGGTGAAGGTAGAAATCAGAGGACGGGCTTATTGTAATGCATGGCACGTGTGTTTGATACCATTTCTCATCCCATTCCAGCCTCCACCAGCCTCCCCTGACAGTAATACACTATTGTTACCAGAATGATTACAGAGTTACTCAATCAATCAATCAATCAATCAATCAATCAATCAATCAAATGTATTTGTATAGCGCTTTTTACATTTTGACAAATGTCTCAAAGTGCTTTAAAACAAAAACAATACTAAACGATACAAACAATAAATAAAATACAAACAATATGAACTAACACCGAACCATAGACCCCCAAAAAAACAAGCTATGGAAAAACTCCCCAGAAGAGAGAAAAACATATTGTTTGGCACAGTGGCAAGGAAAAACTCCCTGGGAGGAAGAAACCTTGAGAGGAACCAAACTCCAAGGGGGACCCATCCTCCTCTGGCTGATCAAGTGCTAAACAGTACACTAATGTGGAATGTGATGTAATGTGGTGCGACTTCTGGGCAGAAAGGCAACAAGTGACCAATAATCTAAAATTCTTAGAAGAGGAATAAGAAATCCAACCTAATTGACTGAAATAGCCACAATCATTCATAAAGCAGCTTATCTAACTCACAGTGGGACTATCACACTCTGCTCAACGACCACTTGGAGGTCAGGGATCCACAAGGCAGAAATAAAGCTCCAATAACGCTCCATTTCTGCAGATTCGCCTTTGATAAGACACCTTATGTATCTTCTGAGATCACAGTGAGGGGTGAGAGAGGATGTGTTCTCACCAGTGGAGGCTGGCAGAGGACGGGCTCATTGTAATGCATGAAATGGAATGAGGAATGGCATCAGACACGTTCCTCATTCCATTCCATGCATTACAATGAGCCCGTCCCCCGTTTACTGCCTCCGCCAGCCTGGTTTCAGATACAGTATATTATGAATGAGATGAGACGTTGCCCTGCTCACGTCTCTGTCTGTGTTGGAGGTCATCTTGTGCAGAACTGCAGACTAAGGGAAACATGGCTCCAGACGACCACCGCGGAGATGAAGGACTGTACTCCTACCTGATGTAACACACACAGGATGAATGTTACATACATTATGCATGTGATACGCCGCATTCAAAACAGGAATCTCTCCCCCACTTCTACCCTACTTAGCAGTTTCTACTGTACTTAGCCAGTTTCCCAGACACAGATTAAGCCTAGTCCTGGACTAAATCACACTTTCAATGGAAAAACTCCCTTTGAGGGCATGTTTTAGTCTACGATTGGGCTTTATCTGTGTCTGGGAGACCAGCCCTTACTGTGTTAGTAGAGAAGTGAAATACTGTAGGAGTTTATGCAAAATATCTGTTTGGTAATATATGTAATGGTAGGAAATTTGTCTGACATACATTTTTGTCAAGTGCTTTTACACATAACGGCTCAATCACACACATCACAATGTGAAATGTGCCCTTATATTTGTATCATTTACTCAAGCTCTGTTTGGTTTTGATCGGGCTTCTTATGTTGCTCGGGTGTTGTGTGTGGTTGATGTTACCATAGGTCAGTGGAGGCTGGTGGAGGTAGAAATCGGAGGACAAGCTCATTGTAATGCATGGAATGGAATGAGGAATGGTATCATTACAATGAGCCCGTCCTCTGATTTATAGGTTCACCAGCCTCCCCAGCTGTAGGTTATGGAATAATAACAATCTCGCCTTTAGCTGCATCGATTTTCAGACTGATGTTTAACAAGGGCGACATATTCATTTTCATGACTGAATGAATGAATGAATGAATGAATGAATGACTACATTTATTTGACATTTAAAATACAAACCTGTATAGAGTTGCCGCAGACAACAATACACACATCAACAACCACCCCAGAATAAAAACAACAAACTCTACTGATTTATTTCCATTCTGGTCCTCGTTGTAGCAGAATGTGCTAATGTTGTTGTTTTCTTCTGTTCGAGACATCACAGTCATCATTCTGCTCGTGTTAATTTCTACATTGGTATGAAATGAAATGCCATGGGCTACGGAATACATATCAGTAAAATATGCAAATGTGTGTTTCTGTTCCTCCCTAATTTGCTCTCGTTAATTTGCTTCTATTACCCCGTCCCAGTCTAGGAATTAAGCGCATTGTTAATACTTCACAGGCCTATTCATTATGCTGCATAAGCACATCCAGGCATTATGGTGCTTTGGTGCGTCAGTTCAAACATGAACGTACAGTATTTCTGACTCTAAGAATATTAATTATAGTTCTGAGCTCTTTTCCTGTGGCTGCGCTCTATTTGTGTTAAATGTCTCGTGATGTGACTAGTCTGGCTAGAACATGCTGTACTACACATAGGCAAGCTGCCTAGAACATAACATCCCTCAGTTCAGGGATCTTCTGTTCTTTCACGTTAATTCACTGCAGTTGTTCGGGAGTTTATTTTCTTTATGTTTGATGATGAGGTGTTTGTTTGGACACACATGCAGGCGTCACTGCCGTACCTGGAAGTGCAACAGTTTTCCTCTTTTTCAGTCCCATCATTTCACCCATGCCTGATTGTACCAGGGTTATCAATCAATATGTCAGTAATAAATATGACTCAATCTCCGACATGTTTTCCATCCCTTTCACGTGTCACGTGTCCCCGTGTCTCCCCCCGCCTGTCTGTGTGTCCTCAGGGACAGCCGTCTCCCAGAAGGTAGAAGAGAGGTCACAACCTTCTCTTTCTGTCTCCCGACTCAGAGGGATAGGATAGGATCAGATTATAATCTTAATCTGGGCAATAGTATACCGCCCCCCCCCTACACACACACGGTTCTCCTCCCAGCAGCCTGCTGTGCTGTTCATCCATCGGTTCGTTCATCCTTCGCTCATCCTGGCCCCTGGGATGGTGTTGGAGATAAAGAAAGAGAGAACAGAAGGAGGAGATTAGAAGGTGTATGAAACATTCAACCATTCTAAAAGCTTTGTGATGGTGGGGATTTCAGACCTTCTGCTTTTCTTACGGGGACACGGTCTATCTCCACTGATATGCGTTTGTACATTAATTCCCGGAACAGACATCTAATGCCTAAACACAGCGAATTCATTGTTTTGTCATGGTTTTTTTTTGTGTTATGTTAACAGGCCTAGCCTAATTACAGCCTGAAATCGTTTTGAAATCGCCAACTGGCGCGGGAACGTGGAGCTGGAGCCTCCTGGTTGAGGAGCTACGCTGTTGCGATGTTGTCCAAGGCGGCTCGTTTAGACACGGTTTCAGTGTTTATCTGCCTCATCTTTCCTCTCGCTGTCCGTTGCGCGTGTGTGTGTGTGTGTGTGTGTGTGTGTGTGTGTGTGTGTGTGTGTGTGTGTGTGTCCGTTGCGCGTGTGTGCCAAACTGGACGTGCTCACAGCTAGACAGCTAACATGTTGACCAGAGAAGCTGCATGATTGCACCCACCTGAAAAGAAAAAAATATGTTATGTATATATATAATATGATATGTTTCAAGTCATGTAAAATGATGTAGAATTGTATGAAATACTTTCTAAAAGGTAATAAAAGCTGATCTTTTTCCTGGAGAGGCCTCCGGGACCCTCTACTCTAATTACTACGCCCCCCCCCCTCTCTGGTAATGATCAGAGAATTAAATCCCTTGAAAAAAGCATAATAGAGAGGACTGCTTAAAATGTATTTAGAGGTAATTGAATGCATAGTGCTCACATGCAAAATGCTGAGTAATTCATTTTGCGCCATGCGTGGACATCAGTTTGTAAACGATAGCATGGGCGGAGTAGGAGGGTCATAGCCCTTCTGGGATCCAAGATTCAACGCACCGATAATGTGTTTTTGTCGAGGATGTGTTTTAGTAAGCAATGCTTCACTGCAGCCAGCAATGTTGTACTGTTTATATATGTTGGTATTCACACACACACACACACACACACACACACACACACACGCTCACACATGCACACACACACACACACACACACACATACACACACACACACACACACACACACACACACACACACACGCTCACACATGCACACACACACACACACACACACACACACACACACACACACACACACACACACAATTTATCTCCCTCTCTCTCTCCCACTCTCCCATAAAAACCTTTCTCTCTCAATTTAAAGGACTGACCATCCATGAGATCAAAAGTCTTGTTTTAACCATGTTTTGAAGCTATACAGTGTTTGTTGAGTTTGTGTCTATTGTTACAAACAATAGAGTTAAACAGGCTTATAAGTTATATTCTACAAGAATCAATGGCTGTATATCATTCATTTAAAAGTCCAAAAAATGGATGTACCAATTGCAGATTGCCCCTCTAAACCAAAGCTGCAGCATACAGGATATAAATAGTTCCTTCGCCTCCATGGAGGGCCCATGGAATGTTCACGATGTCAAAGCTCCATGGAATGCCCCAATGGGGAGTGATGAGTGCACATAGCCATATAATAGCTAGGGGTAGCCAGGGAGTGGTGTTAAGGTACAGTCTTACCTCTTTCTACCTCCGTCATAACTAGCTATTTGAGTTAAAGCTATAGGAGAGGTTGCTTTTTTCCCAAGGTTCCCAGCTGCACATTTCACTTAGGCATTCTCCTGGGAGCCCCCTCTTACTCAGGGGCCCTGCAGGAAACCACGGCAACTGTCAGCCATCGGAAAGGCGCCTCGGTGGTAGTGCGGCGCTGGTGTAATGGGGAAAGAGAGAAGAAAAAGAGAGAAAAGGAGAGAAACTATTGCCTCTTATAGAAGAAAAAATGTCCCTGTCTCCTGTTCCCCAGTGTGGCCATTGATCTAGTGTGTCTGATTCAGGCTCCGTATTAAATCACCTCGGCTCCTGAGTGAACCTGCTGCGGTGTCCTTCTCACCTTCCCTTTGTTCCCACCAACACCCTGCCATAATAGAAAGCGTTTTACACCGGGGGAACCAGCCGGGACCCAATCTTACCTCCTTCTTCTTCCTCTTCTTCTTGTTCTTCTTCTTCTTCTTTCTCTCTTTTTTTTTAAGGCACATTGTGTCTGGTTCCTTTTGTGGGTCCTGATGGAAAGAGCACTCACACCGCAAAGACCCTCCACATTGTTGTACAGTGAGAACAAATAGGTCTTTTGTGAGGAGAGGGACTGAAGAGAGAAGGTGCTCTTTCATTAAGACAGAGAGAGGGAGAGAGAGAGAGATAGAGGGAGAGAGAGAGGGAGAGAGAGAGGGAGAGATAGAGGGCGAGATAGAGGGAGAGATAGAGGGCGAGAGACAGAGAGAGAGAGAGAGAGAGAGAGAGAGAGAGAGAGAAAAGAAATAAACCAATCAAATTTCCAGATGTGCTCCTTACGGACGTTAAAGGCTAGCCGGGTTGATTGTTGATGGAGACCGGCGGCTCCCATCTGTGTCTGCATCAGAATGAGATCAGAATGAGTTGCTGAGCCCTGACCATGCAGTTATGGCTGTGGTTGGATTGCATACCACAGCATGTGTGATAAGATGAGGCAGTCTGTCATAGTAACATGTGGAGAATGGTCATGGCAAGTGCGATCATAGCATCATTTGCATAACACGTTTATTGTGTTGGTAATATTATCATTACATAGAGGATTGGAGTTGATGGGTTAATTGTTTCTGCCCACTAACTGTTCCAAACTGCATCACCATTGATCATGCCCATATTACTAAGCGTCTTGGAAAGCGCGATATAAGTTAGATGTATTATTATTATTATTATTATTATTATTATTATTATTATTATTATTATTATTGTTGTTGTTGTTGTTGTTGTTATTATTATTACCATTATCATTATTATTATCAATCTCATTATTATTATCATGATTATTATCAGTATCATTATTATTACTATTATTGTTGTTGTTGTTGTTGTTGTTGTTTTTGTTAGGATATGACAATCACAGTATGAGAACGATGACACACATTGGTACAGTAACAGACCAGATAGTAGATGGGTCATTGTTCCTGCCCACTAACCTTACCTAGAGGCATCAATACTTGTCATGACCCAGGGGAGGCTGGTGGAGGTAGAAATTGGAGGACGGGCTCATTGTAATGCATGGAATGGAATGAGGAAGGGTATCAAACCATACCTTATTCCATTCCATACATTACAATGAGCCCGTCCTCCGATTTCTATCTCCACCAGCTTACCCTGTACATGACCATATTAGGAGAATATGAATGTCACAATATGATAAAACGTATTATATCATATATCATAAGAGATAAGATCATAAGATCATCATAGATCATAAGAGATAAGATCATAAGATCATCATATATCATAAGAGATAAGATCATAAGATCATCATAGATCATAAGAGATAAGATCATAAGATCATCATATATCATAAGAGATAAGATCATAAGATCATCATAGATCATAAGAGAGGACAATTCTATATATGCCCAGGACCCATACACCATACTATACCCCCAGAACCCCACAGCCCCAGGACCCATACACCATACTGTACCCCCATCACCCCACAGCCCCAGGGCCCATACACCATACTGTACCCCCATCACCCCACAGCCCCAGGACCCATACACCATACTATACCCCCAGAACCCCACAGCCCCAGGGCCCATACACCATACTGTACCCCCAGAACCCCACAGCTCCATGGCCCATACACCATACTGTACCCCCATCACCCCACAGCCCCAGGACCCATACACCATACTGTACCCCCAGAACCCCACAGCTCCATGGCCCATAACCAATAACAGCCCTGGGGGGAATTATAATAATAAAATAATAATAATAATTGAAGAGGCACTTAAAGATGTTTACTGAGCTTGCTTCCCTGATTTCTTGAGGTACCGTATTCCACAGTTTAGGGGCATAGTCACCAACTTTCTTTTGGGTTTTGATAGTAACCTTCAATAAGCCAGCAGCAGAGGACCTGAGTGCTCTTGAGGGCGTATAGATTGTCAAATTCCTTCTCGCCGTCTTCCCACAAGTTAAAGGCTGAACTCTCACCACCATAAATCTTGTTGTCAGGGTTGGAGTTGGTAATTGAGGGGGTCCAGAGTCAGGCCAAGGCTCCTGTTCTCCTTCTGGCCCATGGGGTCCCTCTCTCTGTTGCCAGCTCTCAGGTAGTAGTGGAGTGGAGGAGAACCAAAGTGGCTAACAGTTGACATTGAGCTCCACACCCCTCAGCTCTACAGGGGGTTCGTCATGGATGGTACAACCCTCTGAAAGCTGTCACAGAAAGCATTCTATATCATGAAAGACAGGAGAACTTCCCTGTAAAATGTGATGGAATGGTTTCACCCAACTCTACAGTAACTCTGCAAGAATGTTAGTCCTACTTCACAACTAATCCGCGAAACGCGAGCAAGTGTTGATGAACATCAGATCGCCTCCTTTTATAAAAAATGAGGGATATTTAGACCAGCCGCGGGAGACCATGCTACTCGTCTCCCGGGAGCTTTGACGGAATTGTTTCTATTTCTACCGCTCGTTCGTAGGAGCCCTTCCCAACAACATATTGATTATGATGATCTAAAAACGCACAACA
>NC_139656.1:33747718-33765218 GCF_951799395.1 Argentina silus | reverse complement strand
GTTACTTTATCTTATGATGGCTGATGGATAGATGATTCAATTACTTAAACAAATATATTTGTCGTAAGTCGCTTTGGATAAAGGCGTCTGCTAAATGCCCTAAATGTAAATGTAAATGTAAGGAAGGAAGGATGGAAGGAAGGGAGGGAGGGAGGGAGGAAGGGAGGGAGGGAGGGAGGGAGGGAGGGAGGGAGGGAGGGAGGGAGGAAGGGAGGGAGGGAGGAAGGGAGGGAGGGAGGGAGGGAGGGAGGGAGGGAGGAAGCAGGTGACAAAGTCATCCTGGAGGTGTGGAAGAGGTGGGAGAAGTAGGTGTTAAAGTGAATGTTGATATGAAAAAGATAGTATTCAATACATTTGATAAATTGCATGTTATTTTTCATTTTGAGAGCGGGGTTACATTTGCTCGTTTTATAATGATGAGTAGCCCATGAATAACAAGCCTCGAGTAATTAAAGTGGTTTAAATCAAAGGGGAGACATTGTTTTGCAAGGAGAACATAATGACACTCTAATCCATGGATTATGATAAATCATATTTCTTACTTGTTGTGAGTCACTTTGGATAAAAGCGTCTGCTAAATGTAATAAATGTAGATGTAATGTAGAGTAGGTAAGGGTTTAATAGGTACAGGCCGACATTTCAGCAGGGTACGCCTAATATTGAGCCCTCTGATTGGCTGTTAAATACAGCCCTCTGATTGGCTGTAATATTGAGCCTTCTGATTGGCTGTTAAAGCCTTCTGATTGACTGTTATAGCCTTCTGATTGGCTGTTAGATGGGACATGGGACAGAATAAGGAATGGTGCCAAACACAAGTTCCATTCCATTCCATACATTACAATGAGCTCGTCCTCCAATTTCTCCCTCCACCAGCCTCCCCTGATATACAGTTCATGTTATGTTTTCTATGTTAACGTTACTTGAACGTTGTATTGAGATTGTTTCTGTGCCACAGTCAGTATGACGCCAATACTGATTAAAGTCAACGCCTGTCTGTTAAATTAGTTGGAACTCAGTGATTGAAATTGAAAAATGTGGTTGAAAAATGTGATTGAAGCATATAGTTGCAATAGAAGCTTCCAGCATATGGGGTTGAAGGTCATTGCACATCTGTGAATGACCTGTTTCTGTGCACGTGGCTTTGTATGTGTGTGTGTGTGTGTGTGTGTGTGTGTGTGTGTGTGTGTGTGTGTGTGTGTGTGTGTGTGTGTGTGTGTGTGTGTGTGTGTGTGTGTGTGTGTGTGTGCGTGTGTGTGAAATCGGAGGACGGGCTCATTGTAATGCATGGAATGGAATAACGAATGGTATGAAACACGTGTGAATGGTATGAAACACTCCCCTGATTTCTAGCTGCCTTACACTAATCTACAAACCAGAAAAGAAAAGGTTTGAAGTGAGGTGGAAAAGTGTTGTTTAGTTGATATGATTATATTACAAAAGCATTGAATAAACAAACATGACAAACTGATATGAAAAAACACTAACAGTGTTTCACACCAATAGTGTATACTGACCTGGTCGTTTTAAGCTGTGTACACACTACACAATATTTGCCACGAATTCCTTGGTAAGGACGCCATAAGAACTGCCTAGGAAATTCTGTACAAATCAGGGCCAAAATTCGGGGAGTATGAAAGGTTGTCTAGACGCGTCCGACGGCACTGTGACGATCGCCGGAATCTCGAACAATATCAAAACACGTTCGATATGTGATTGAAACATTCCACTCGTGCCCGACGTTCTACGGTGACGTCGTTACGCGTGAAAGCCAGGCATCCTGACATGGAACTTTCTCCCCCCCTTCGTGTAGCGTGAAAGGCTATCCTTTCGGAATGGAAAGGAATTCCTATATTGTGGAGGCAGCTGCTTTAAACATGTGTGATCGTCATTTGGTCAATTCTGAAAAGCCAATAGGTGAAAGAGGCAGAGCGGCGTTCCACGTAACACTGTCTCCCATTAATGCACTGCAGCTAAGTTTACAGCAAGGTGGGTCCCCATCAATTTTAGGGCCAATCGATGTGATGCACTTAGTATTAGGAGCACAGAGGAGAGTCAATATTGCACTCAGTTATTGATTGTCAGGCAGTAAACATACAGCTGTGGAGCGTTTGAAGGTACTGGCTTATAACATGTATCTCGATGAAGCTAGAGGCCTTGGAAATGGGCTACTTAGAGGAAAACCTCACTGAAATCCAAAGGATTTAAAATGTTCAAATGTGTAGCAATGTTGGATGATATCCTGTCGATTCTAAAACTCTAAAAACTCCATGTTGACCAGTGTATGAATGGATATGGGAGGGGTATTCACCCATCCACCCACACACACACGCACACACACCAGCCGTGCACACACACACATGCACACACACACTCACACACACACACACACACACACTCACACACACTTGCCCACCCGCACACGCACACAGACACACACACACACACGCGCACACCAACACACACACACTCACCCATACACACACACACACATTCACCCACCCACATACACACACAGAGAGGACTGACTGTCTGAGTGAGATCAGCCAGAGCCTCAGGTCCCCAGGCTCAATGCTGGCAGGTTGGGAGTGATGGCATCTCCTGAATCTAACTGACAGGCAACTGAGGCTCAATCTTCTCAAACACAGCTCCCAGGCCCCTCTTCTGCAGGGCACTAGCCCTGGGGGGGGCCGGCTGCCCCCTTCCAACCGTAAGAAATATCTCCCCTCTTTGTCTGTATTTTTACTTTTTGCAAAACACAAAAACAGAAAAAAAGAAAGTGATTTGACTCGCCGGATTATGAAAGTGTAATACTCCAACTGGACAGACGACAGCGCTCACAGTAACAGAGGAACACTTGGTTTGAAATGGCAGGTTCAACAGTCTGACGATCACTCTGGTTTTAAACACTCTTTATCAAACATAAATAATAGTGCGTCCCCATTAAAGGCCATATCTGATTTAGATAGATGGGCCTATTAAAAGAGTGGCTTAATGAAATGTCTTTTTCCTTGTTCTTCCAAGGTTCGGCAATAAAGCCTAAATGAGGAACAATTTCCCTCTGTCCATTACGTTAAATGAGTGACTCCATTCTCTTCTCTTCTGTCTCAAGGTTCAGTGGGCCACAGTGAGCCACATTAGAGCTTGATATAAGGCTCTGAATACGATGAGATCCACAGAAGACACTGGACAGGACATTTATATCCATTTGTCTCTGAAGGAGTCATCTGATTGTTGTTTTTATTGCGTCTGAGTAAAGCAAGGTCTTCCATCATAGCCGGTCTATGGGACAGTTCCTGTGTTTTCTGATAGCATCGTTGTTGTCGTTGTTTTGGTTGTTTTTTTTCACTCAGATTCTGTGTGAAAGCCTTGATATGATTGGAAGAATATTTGGTATGACATTTGGAGCAGGGGGACAACTCTTGGGTATATGCCACCCATGACCTTCTGTGACCCCACTCTAAAGACACTGAAATACCAGAAAACTTATTTTAGTAGCCCAGGTGTTTATTTGCTTTAACCACAGAGCCTAACCCTAACCCTAACCCTAACCCTAACCCACGGCACGTACTGTAGACAGGCTGTTACTCTGTTTAGACCCAGTATATCTATGTACAGCCGTTGCCAAACTGCTGGTCAAACCCGTGATATGACAGAGCTGAATATTTGTCATACAGAGAACAAATATCCACTAACGTTATATCAACATTATTATCCGACAATAAATCATTCAAAACCAGATTAATTTTTGATGGATATGGTAAAGGCATAAACAATCTGTCAGACTGTGGTAATAAATATCAGCCATGTCACTACAGTCGCTCAGAACCAAACGCCTCACTATAATCATCAGCTAATATCAACAGAGGATACAGACCAGCAGACAATGCATTCTGACACAGCGATTGTTAGCGACAGGCGCTTATTTGCTTCAATCATTAATGGCTGGGTTATTATTAGAGACAAGCGTTTATTGGAGGCTCTGTGCTTATTGGAAGTTTTAAAGTACATTGATATACTTACTGTATTGACCAACTTTAATCCAGGTCTCGTTTGAGGCCTATGAGGGGAATGCAGATAGGCCTAAAGCCTAAACAAGTGCAACCCTAACTTTTGTATATCTTCCTATCGAAATAAGGCGGAGAGGAAATAAATAGAAGTATGGTTCAGAGGGTCCTGTGTGTGTTACAGAGGGTGCTGTGTGTGTTACAGAGGGTGCTGTGTGTGTTCAGAGGGTGCTGTGTGTGTTACAGAGGGTGCTGTGTGTGTTACAGAGGGTGCTGTGTGTGTTACAGAGGGTGCTGTGTGTGTTCAGAGGATGCTGTGTGTGTTACAGAGCCTCTCACAACAACACTGGTGTCAGTCCACAAGCCATCGTGTTCCTCTGTCACATCATATCTCTGTGAGGAACAAAGCTTCGGGACGGTGAAACATGGACTGTATCTCTTGGGTTGTATGCTAAGCAACGTGACCTCAATGTGCCCTGGTAGAGCTGACTCAGCATTACTCTTACTGACTTCTGCTGTCCCGACTCTCACACACACACACACACACACACACACACACACACACACACACACACACACACACACACACATGCACGCACACAAAGAAACACATACAACCACGCACACACAATGAAACACACACACACACACAAAGAAACACACACACAAAGAAACACACACACACACAGGCACACAAAGAAACACACATACACACACACACACACACACAATGAAACACAAAGAAACACACACGCATTCACATACACATATACACACGCATACACACACGCACACACATGCACACACACACACACGCACTCTCTCTCTCTCACACACACACACACAGAAACAAAAACACAAACACACAAGAGAGCATCGGCGCATATTTGAAACCTGTCAAACAATAAACACCTTTATATCCTGTTCCCACAGGCGCCCATAAAGCCGCTGCTGGTAGTTGAGATAGGATAACAGCAGAACGCCCTCGCCTCTGGTTCACCCACCTGTGGGATGTTCAGGGTGGAGGGTGTGTGAGGAGCGGCAGAGGCCAGAGGGATGGGTCAATGACTGGCTTCCAAAACCCATTTCAGGGAGCCAGGAGGAGAACGGTACCAGTGCCAGGCAACCAGCCAGGTCGACTCAGTCCAGACCGAACCCAAAGTGGTCTAGCCCTTGTGATAGAAATATTATTGATAGAAATGTTTTTAGACAGAATGCTGCTGTATTGCTTATAACAATGTACTAGGCCTGCCTGCCCTTATGGTGAGGCAAGCTGTGGAAATTTACTGAATATTGTTGCTGGGCAAAACGGGGTTTGGAGGTCGGAAGTAGACTGTGGGAAACAGTACTTGTGGCACCTGTTATTGACACGGTATGCTCCAACCGCCAACCTCCCTATCTCTGTCTTTGGCTGGGGAACAGTGTGCTCCCACCCTCCCTATGAGGAGGGAACGGTGTGCTGCCACCCTCCCTATGAGGAGGGAACGGTGTGCTGCCACCCTCCCTATGAGGAGGGAACGGTGTGCTCCCACCCTCCCTATGAGGAGGGAACGGTGTGCTGCCACCCTCCCTATGAGGAGGGAACGGTGTGAGGAGGGAACGGTGTGCTGCCCCTCGCTATGAGGAGGGAACGGTGTGCTGCCACCCTCCCTATGAGGAGGGAACGGTGTGCTTCCACCCTCCCTATGAGGAGGGAACGGTGTGCTCCCAGCCTCGCTGTGAGGAGGGAACGGTGTGCTCCCCCTCGCTGTGAGGAGGGAACGGTGTGCCCCCACCCTCGCTGTGAGGAGGGAACGGTGTGCCCCCACCCTCGCTGTGAGGAGGGAACGGTGTGCCCCCACCCTCGCTGTGAGGAAGGAACGGTGTGAGGAGGGAACGGTGTGCTGCCACCCTCCCTATGAGGAGGGAACGGTGTGCTGCCACCCTCCCTATGAGGAGGGAACGGTGTGGTCCCACCCTCCCTATGAGGAGGGAACGGTGTGCTGCCACCCTCCCTATGAGGAGGGAACGGTGTGCTCCCAGCCTCGCTATGAGGAGGGAACGGTGTGCCCCCACCCTCGCTGTGAGGAGGGAACGGTGTGAGGAGGGAACGGTGTGAGGAGGGAACGGTGTGCTCACCCTCGCTGTAAGGAGGGAACGTTGCGGCGCTGCTTCACAGATCTCACTGAACTTCTGTTTGGAGAGTCTCTCCGCTTGCAGGTGTAATAAACTCATACTGTAGCTTTAACAAGACCCTTGGCTCTTGAATCTCACTTTTACTGTAATACAATACTACAGTGGAGAATTTCCACGACAGCCTGCTCTGGGAAGCTGTTGGAGGGAGAGGCAGACTACTGGGTTCAGCCTAGATGTGATCCAGTTCTCCCGCTCAGCGTGAACAAACGGCCCAGCCTCGCCCTCGCCCTCGCCGCGGTGCTCTGATTCACCCTAACCGACCGCCCTGGTGGGAGGGAACAGCTGTTTCACTCAGACGTTTGATTAAGAGAATTAAAGATGGAGGTAGTGGTGATACTGCACCAAAGTCTTTCAAAATTAAAAAAAACACACACACACACACACACACACACACACACACACACACACACACACACACACACACCACCATGGCTGTCTCTATTTGTGTTGCTTTGAATACAAGCCCCACAGATCAACTTAGGTTAAAAAAAATAGTGAAATTACGGAGTTGATGTTGGAGATATGTTCTGTAGAAGATACAGTAGTAAAAGAACAAAACAAAGCCCTGTGGAGCTTCTTACATTGATGTTCTACACTTAAACACCATCAAAGGTACAAGGCCCTGGGGAGGCCGGGCTGGGCCCGGGCCAGAATGGTGTCTGTACATTTAACACAACACAGAGAAACATACAGCACCCTCGACCCAGCCTGATGAAAGACCATGCCTTTGATCATTATGTCCAGAAAGCGATAACACGATACAACACTATATGGATTCGCCTCATGTGATTCGGAGGCTTTGATTCACCACAAAGAGAGTGTGAGTGTGGAATGATTGAAAGCGAAACCCAGGGAAAGAGCTTGGTTGTATATGGGAGTCGTGTTCATGGAGGTGCTGATTGGTTGAGCTGCAGGTCATGTGGGTGGTGCAGATGTTCCGTTAAAGCAGAGCCCAGGTACAGGCCCCAGGTACAGGCCCCAGGTACAGGCCCCAGGTACAGGCCCCAGGTACAGGCCCGTGGGTACAGGCCCCAGGTACAGGCCCCAGGTACAGGCCCGTGGGTACAGGCCCCAGGTACAGGCCCCAGGTACAGGCCCGTGGGTACAGGCCCCAGGTACAGGCCCCAGGTACAGGCCCCAGGTACAGGCCCGTGGGTACAGGCCCCAGGTACAGGCCCCAGGTACAGGCCCCAGGTACAGGCCCGTGGGTACAGGCCCCAGGTACAGGCCCCAGGTACAGGCCCCAGGTACAGGCCCCTGGGTACAGGCCCGTGGGTAGAGGCCCCAGGTACAGGCCCCAGGTACAGGCCCCTGGGTACAGGCCCGTGGGTAGAGGCCCCAGGTACAGGCCCCAGGTACAGGCCCCAGGTACAGGCCCGTGGGTACAGGCCCCAGGTACAGGCCCGTGGGTACATGCAAGGTGAATGTTCTCTCTCTCTCTCTCTCTCTCTCTCTAGGTGTTCTACAGATAAGGAACAAACAGAACGAGTCTGAGTCATCTCATTAAAAAAAGAAAAGAAGAAAAATCTGGATTTTTGAATTTGGTCTTGTTAAGTAACACATTTATTTAGTAATTAGCTCGTTGTCTCCGGGGGAATTGTGCATCATCAGTAGCGTTGTGTGTGAGTTATTTGGCATTCAATAAAGCAGAAAAGCAATAAAGAGACGTTGTGTTTTAATCCAAGATTAATTTAATCACGATCAAGGGGGATTTCAGATGAGAGTGTTCCAAAATACTCACTTGAGAGTTATTACGGAGCGTATCAACACACGGGAGTTTTCCATCAGCTCTGTTCCATTAGTGGGATAAACCTGGGGAGGTTGGCCTCCTGCTGTACTGCATGCGCTGGATACCATCAGGTTGACAGATGAGCAGTAGCATTTGACTTTCTTTCCAATTTACAGTACAAACAAACAAACAAAGTCATTGCCCTTTAGGCCAGGGAGACATCACAGTCCTTAAATGATGATGATCATGTGTGTGTGTGTGTGTGTGTGTGTGTGTGTGTGTGTGTGTGTGTGTGTGTGTGTGTGTGTGTGTGTGTGCGCGTGTGTGTGTGTGCGCGTGAGTGTGTGTGTGTGTGTGTGTGTGTGTGTGTGTGTGTGTGTGTGTGAGTGTGTGCGTGCGCGTGAGTGTGTGTGTGTGTGTGTGTGCTTGCATGCGCGTGAGTGTGTGTGTGTGTGTGCGTGCGCGTGAGTGAGTGAGTGTGTGTGTGTGTGTGTGTGCGTGTGAGTGTGTGTGTGTGTGTGTGTGTGTGTGTGTGTGTGTGTGTGTATGTGAGCCTAGCAGGAGGGCGTATAGACAGATAGACTCGTGGGAAGTGCCCCGGCACTGTTTGGTGATTTATCCCAATGGCCCACTCTCCCGGCCAATGAGGTGAGGTGGGGCGCTTCCCTTCCCAGCATCCCTGGATAGATCATCATCATGTAATTGGTTTTAAATCAAGAGGAAGTCACTGCCGCCCAGGGGGGGCAAATCAATCATAGAAATCAATGACAAAAACACCAAGATAATGCCTTCCAAATGGGATTCTGCTGCTCCTCTGGGAGAGGTGTGGGGGGGGGGGGGCGAGAGGTGTGTGAGAGAGACACAGGGAGAGAGACATAGAGAGAGAGAAGGAGTGAGGGAGAGAGGGAGCAAGAGAAAGAGAGAAAGAAAGAAAGATGATTTGTATTTCCTCTCCTGTGCCAGGCAGGTGTTTTTGTTCTGCCATGATTGGTTTCCACCACTTCCTGAAATGTGATTTACCAAGGTGAGCACTTCTTACGTTACGAGGGACATGTGTCACAGTGCATTAACACCTGTGTCAAGGCTGAGGCAGTGCACAGCCACATGTCGTACAACAACAATACACCGCAATTCATATGATGACCACCACTGTTTGTTTTCCTGTTATGAATTGTGCTTCCTGTTCATTCAGGTAACAGGCATCTGTCAGAGAGAGAGGAGGCAGTCGGTAAATCCAGAATGTTATTATGTGACGTAATGAGTAAGGAAATTACATATATATATGCTTCGTACGATATAAAAAACCCTGCTTCGTATATAACTCTCTCTCTCTATATATATATATATATACACAGTATATAGAGAGAGAGAGAGAAAGAGAGGGAGAGAAAGAGAGAGAGGGAGAGCGAGAGAGAGAGAGAGAGAAAGAGAGAGAGAGAGAGAGAGAAAGAGAGAGCGAGAGAGAGAGAGATAAAGAGAGAGAGAGAGAGAGTGAAAGAGAGAGAGAGAGAGAAAGAGGGAGAGAGAGAGAAAGAGAGAGAGAGAGAGAGAGAGAGAGAGAGAGAGAAAGAGAGATAAAGAGAGAGAGAGAGAGAGTTATAGTACGAAGCAGGGTTTGTTTTCGAGGTAGGTCAGAAGAAAAACCTCAAAAGGTTTCCAAAAACTTTAGGTGGGTCATATCCCCCCCCCCCCACACACACACACACCAAAAAAAAAGGTTGGGAGGCACCCAGATTATAATCTCAGGTGAGTTTGAGTCCTTGTCCCCTTGTCCTATCAAGACGTCCATCTGAAGGTGTTGTTGGTCACAGCCTGCCTTTCTAATTGCTGTGTTGCTGTGTGGTGACAGTGGGTTAGACGACCATATGCAGGGGGGGAGAGAGAGAGAGGGGGGGGGAGGGAGGGGGGGGGAGCGGGAGAGAGAGAGAGAGGGGAGAGAACAGGAGAACAGCAGAGCTGAGGGCCATATGCAGGGGGGGAGAGAGAGAGGGGGGGGGAGGGAGGGGGGGGGGGAGAGAGAGAGAGAGAGAGAGAGAGAGAGAGAGAGAGAGGGAGAGAACAGGAGAACAGCAGAGCTGAGGGCCATAAGCAGGGGGAGTCTCTGATCCTTCCAGGTCATTAGCTCAGCTCTGTCAGGGACCAGGTGAGGTATGAGATGTGACATGTTCTGTAGGGTCCTTCTCCACCAGATGTGCTGCTGCTGTGCCTTGCACTGCAGGACAGGACAGACAGACAGGCGTGTCAGAGACTAACCTCTTCAGACTGGAGACATTAGCAGCATTAGCACCGGCCTCAATCTGCTTTTAATTGAAGGCTAAACTTTTGGACATTCCAGCCCAGACATTCAGGCTTGCGAGGCTTGGCTGCTGCTAAAGACACATTTCCTTATGTACGTTATGGACATGTTAGCACATACTATTAAAGCCGCAATCTGTAATTGATGTACAAAGACCTCATTATGTAAATGTAATTTCCTTTTCTTTTCTTTTTTCTTTTTTTTTAATCAACAGCTTACAAATGAGTGCAGGGGCAGTACTGGATAGGATGCAAACTGTCCCTTTAATTTGAGAATTTCAACAACAACAAAAAATACAAGAACCCTATCAAATGATTACCTCATAGCAACAGGCCTATCAGTATGAAGGGATATATTGGCTTTGCTGGAGTCATTATAACAAGGATGTCTGAAGTGGGGGCCAGATCTCCAGCTGCAGCGTGGAACATTTTTAAT
Organism: Argentina silus; assembly: GCF_951799395.1. Taxonomy (NCBI): domain Eukaryota; kingdom Metazoa; phylum Chordata; class Actinopteri; order Argentiniformes; family Argentinidae; genus Argentina; species Argentina silus. The sequence continues at coordinate 33,754,579 of NC_139656.1, read as the reverse complement.
GCATTTCAATGCCGGTGCGGCCCGGTCCAGGGTTTTAAATAGAACATGAAGCAATCAGGATCCGTCTCCCGCGCATGGAGTCTCAGGTTAGCTCCTGTTAACGCCAGGTGTCACTGTGATTAATTAGGTAAGAGCAGGTTGCATATTCAACCGTCTAATTATACAGTATGTCAAAGAGTGATCTGTGTTTCTAATAATGTTACAGACCGTAGGATTCTGTGGTGGTATACAGTGGGGGTCTGGGTGAGCGACAGTGGAGGTAATTCTCAGCCATAATGGAGTTTTGGTTCCTCTTGAACCCTCTGTGATGATGTCACTCTGTGAGCAGAATAATTCACTGTTTACTCAGCAGGGTCTTTTTTACAATGATTACAATCATAAGTGTCTCAAAGGTTTGTTTGTGTGTGAAGATATTCAGTTTGCTACGCTTGGCCTTGAAGCTCATTGTTGGAATGTGTTCTTCTTTATAAGTAAGGATAAAGAATGATTTACTTGTTGCCTAAGCAACCGCTCATCTTCCTGGGGTCCACGAAAAAATACATCACAGATGACTAACAAAATAAATTGATCAGGTTACACTTTATTAATAGATGTTGTAGGACAGAGTAGGTGTTTATACCGATGTAAATTACTTGGCAGACAATTGGTACTTTCTGGTGTTAAAAATGTTAAAAATTGTGTTGTTACAAAAACATACAATTCCCAAGCAACATAGGAGGAACTCTAATGAAGAAAGAATCGGGTGAGGGGCAGGGGAGGAGAGGAGGAGAGGAGGAGAGGAGGAGGGGAGGAGGGGAGGAGGGGAGGACAACAGAATCGGGTGAGGGGCCCACGTGAGGTGATGACAACATGGAGGCCATTAGATAAACACTGACAGACACCAAAATCAACCTCACTTCATCAGGTTTAAAGACGAAGAGTGTTTATTTGTTTGTTGCCTTGTGTCTGAGGTGTTAGTTAGCGCTAACACGTCCCGTGTGTCAAAGTGACGTGAAAACACAAACTGAACTGAAAATTTTACACGCCTATTTGACTATTTCACACACACACACACACACACACACACACGCTGTACCTCTCTCCACAGTGTTAGTCTCGCCTAATTAAAACAGTGGGTTTTTCACCAGAGGGGTTAACGATACATCAGGGTGTTTAATTAAAGCTCTAGAACAGGATGTGAGCATGTCAGCCTGGGCGGTGCTGGGCTCTGCTTGTGTATGGGTAGGTAGGTGTGGTCTAGGGGTAGTTAGGCCTGGTCTAGGGGTAGTTAGATCTAGTCTAGGGGTAGTTAGGCCTGGTCTAGGGGTAGTTAGATCTAGTCTAGGGGTAGTTAGGTCTAGTCTAGGAGTAGTTAGATCTAGTCTATAGTCTAGGGGTAGTTAGGTCTAGTCTCGGGGTAGTTAGGTCTAGTCTAGGGGTAGTTAGATCTAGTCTAAGGGTAGTTAGATCTAGTCTAGGGGTAGTTATTTGAGAATTTCAACAACAGTGTGTGGTCTAGGGGTAGTTAGGCCTAGTCTAGGGGTAGTTAGATCTAGTCTAGGGGTAGGTAGGTCTAGTGTAGGGGTAGTTAGATCTAGTCTAGGGGTAGTTAGATCTAGTCTAGGGGTAGGTGGTCTAGTCTAGGGGTAGTTAGATCTAGTCTAGGGGTAGGTAGGTCTAGTGTAGGGGTAGTTAGGTCTAGTCTAGGGGTAGGTAGGTCTAGTGTAGGGGTAGTTAGGTCTAGTGTAGGGGTAGTTAGATCTAGTCTAGGGGTAGTTAGGTCTAGTCTAGGGGTAGTTAGATCTAGTCTAGGGGTAGTTAGGTCTAGTCTAGGGGTAGTTAGATCTAGTCTAGGGGTAGTTAGGTCTAGTCTAGGGGTAGTTAGATCTAGTCTAGGGGTAGTTAGGTCTAGTCTAGGGGTAGCCATTGTTCTCATGCCTCTTTTGGAGGTCTGGGTAATTCTAGATGAGCAGATCTGTCTTGGATTGAACTGGACGGAGCGATGGAAGAATGTGCTCGCAATTTCATTGGACGTTACATTCCAAGAACCCTCCCCCTCAGATTGGTTGTATGTTGTTATGTGCATCGTGTTTTTCGGGTAGGACTATTTTGCAGAGAGTTGTGGCCTATGTTAGTTTGCAATATTAAAGAAAATGGAAGATAATCTGAAGGAAAAACTGAATTCGTTTTTTTTGGAGCTCTGCCGAAGCAAGGCATTTGATTGGTTTGACGTGTCGCGAGGCATCACTAATTTCAAACAGGTTTCTACCCCTTTGTAGCTACTTTCTGCAATGGATTCCCTTCGGCTTTCTGAACTAACTTTTCATTATACAAGAATAATCTCAAAGTATCTAAAATGAAAGATAAAAAAAAAAAAATACTTAAAAAAAAGGCAAAACAAATATATAAAACTTTATTCAAAAGCAGCAATCAAAGATTCGGAGGAAGATTTGTCTTAAGGCTTAAAAAGGCCCAACAGTCTGAACAGCCCTTCGACTGTCAGGAAGAGTTCCAAAGGCTTGGTGTGTGGGAGGGAAAGGCACGGTCTCCCATTGTGCAGAGCCTGGTTCTGAGTGCATGAAGCAGCTTGGCGTGTACAGTACATACTGCATACACTGTCTATCACACTGTCTCTCCTGTGTTTAAGATCAGATGGATGACACTATGTGAGGAGACGCAGCCTAGATGAGAAGGAATGTAAAAGAAAGGGAGGGAGGGGGAGAGAGAGAGAGAGAGAAAGAGAGTGTTAGCTGGTTACAGCCACCTGGAGTGCTAGCCAGCCAGTGCAGTGCAGCAGTCCTACTGATGAAATATTGTGTGCTGCAAATGAATTGTTCTGGAGGCAGCACTTTCGTTTATGTGCACACACAACACAAAGTAACTGAGAGGGGTAATACAGTATCATACCTCCCTACATACACACATGCGTGCATGCACACACACACACACACACACATGCACACACACACACACACACACACACACACACACACACACACACACAACACACACACAGGTATTAACTGCAGGGCTGTGCTGTCAAGGGGGGAAGCTAACCATTGGTTTCCAATCATCAGTTACATTGCAGTAATTTGTACAGGAGAGCCAGCTGTAAGCATGCTGCCACTCAACCATACAGCTCTGATAACTCACACACACACACAAACACACACACTCACACACACACAGGCACGCACGCACGTGCACACATACACACAGTCGGGAGCAAGGTAAACCGTGTCCTTGGCAACACTCTCAATGGCAGATGATTTAAAGGAGTGATGAAAGTGGTGGAAGAGGAGAGAAGTGAATGCAGTGGGTCTCCAGCAGGCTGCAGCGGTCTACAAAGGTTTGCCTTGCATAAGCTTCAAACCTCCATGTGCTGTTGCCTGTATCAAAGCAATTTCATGGAATATCATTGGGAAAGTAGCCTCTACATCAGTTGCCTTAAGATTCCATCACCATAACTTATCTGAGGAATATATTGCTTGCCGCGCACACACTCACACACACACACACACTCTCACACACACTCACATACTCACACACGTGCAGTCACACTCTCTCTCTCTCTCTCTCTCTCACACACACTCTCACACACACGCACACGCACACACACACACACACAACCTCAGCTTTAACCCTTTGATGTCTCTACCTCTGTGATTTGACAGCTCTCACACGCCCCTGCGTTCAGCCCTTTCCTCTGTATTACTTTATTTGTTTTGTCAGGAAAGCAAATTCATGAAAATTGACACTTGCTGTAACGAGCATCTGTTTTCTCCATCTGCAGGATATGCAAATGAGGACGTGATTCCTCAAGCTTGCTCACAACTCGACGGAGGGGGCGCCGTGAAGAAACGGTGGGGGGGCGTAAAATCCACCCTCCGCCCCTCCCAGTTCTGTCAGACATATGCTAACCGAAAGCTCTGCTAATTTGGAACAATTGATGAGCTGACGGCGGCATCTCTTTTACCTCTTTTATCTTCTTCATTCGTTTAGTGAGAAACGTGATCTTCTCCCTGCCTCTCTCCCCCACTCCCCCGCTCCTCCTCCCCTCCCTCTCTCCTCCTCTCCTCCCCTCCCTCTCTCCTTCTCCCTGCCTCTCTCAGGCAGACTGTCCTCCCCTCCTCCCCTCCTCCCCTCCTCCTCTCCTCCTCTCCTCCCCTCCCTCTCTCCTTCTCCCTGCCTCGCTCAGGCAGACTGTCCTCCCCTCCTCCCCTCCCTCTCTCCTTCTCCCTGCCTCGCTCAGGCAGACTGTCCTCCCCTCCTCCCCTCCCTCTCTCATTCTCCCTGCCTCGCTCAGGCAGACTGTCCTCCCCTCCTCCCCTCCTCCTCTCCTCCCCTCCCTCTCTCCTTCTCCCTGCCTCGCTCAGGCAGACTGTCCTCCCCTCCTCCCCTCCTCCCCTCCTCCCCTCCTCCTCTCCTCCTCTCCTCCCCTCCCTCTCTCCTTCTCCCTGCCTCGCTCAGGCAGACTGTCCTCCCCTCCTCCCCTCCCTCTCTCCTTCTCCCTGCCTCGCTCAGGCAGACTGTCCTCCCCTCCTCCCCTCCCTCTCTCATTCTCCCTGCCTCGCTCAGGCAGACTGTCCTCCCCTCCTCCCCTCCTCCTCTCCTCCCCTCCCTCTCTCCTTCTCCCTGCCTCGCTCAGGCAGACTGTCCTCCCCTCCTCCCCTCCTCCTCTCCTCCTCTCCTCCCCTCCCTCTCTCCTTCTCCCTGCCTCGCTCAGGCAGACTGTCCTCCCCTCCTCCCCTCCTCCTCTCCTCCTCTCCTCCCCTCCCTCTCTCCTTCTCCCTGCCTCGCTCAGGCAGACTGTCCTCCCCTCCTCCCCTCCTCCTCTCCTCCTCTCCTCCCCTCCCTCTCTCCTTCTCCCTGCCTCGCTCAGGCAGACTGTCCTCCCCTCCTCCCCTCCTCCTCTCCTCCTCTCCTCCCCTCCCTCTCTCCTTCTCCCTGCCTCGCTCAGGCAGACTGTCCTCCCCTCCTCCTCTCCTCCTCTCCTCCTCTCCTCCCCTCCCTCTCTCCTTCTCCCTGCCTCGCTCAGGCAGACTGTCCTCCCCTCCTCCCCTCCTCCTCTACTCCTCTCCTCCCCTCTCTCTCTCCTTCTCCCTGCCTCGCTCAGTCAGACTGTCCTCCCCTCCTCCTCTCCTCCCCTCCCTCTCTCCTTCTCCCCTGCCTCTCTCCCCCACTCCCCCGCTCCTCCTCTCCTCCTCTCCTCTCCTCTCTTCCTCTTCTCCTCTCCCCCGCTCCTCCTCTCCTCCTCTCCTCTCCTCTCCTCCTCTCCTCTCCTCTCCTCTCCTCCTCCCCCTCCCCTCGCCTCCTGTCCTCCTCTCAGCCTGAAGTGATGTGACAGGTGATGAATAATTCAGATGGAGGGGTGGAATGATGAGAGGAGATTAGAAAAGGAGGGGTGTCTGTGTAATATCAGTGCGGAGACGGGAGGGTCTCTGTATTCATATGAATTATGTCAATAAAGTGACACTTCTGTTTAAAGTTGGAGATTGAGATGCGGGGCGGGCCGCTGAGTCGGCGGGGCGTGATGGCGTAACGATTACTGTAATGCCGCGTTCTGTCAACACCATCATCATTGTCTTCGTGGCCATCACTCAGCCACAGCCTCATTGGAACGCATGGAACGGAATGAGGAACGTGCGTGTTTGATGCCGTTCTCTATTCCGTTTCGTGTATTGCAGTGAGCCCCGTCCTCCGGTTTCTACCTCCACCAGCCTCCCCTAGTCAGGTTCAGTTGGCCTTTTTGAGGGTAACATACAGACGGGGTTGTTGAAGACCTCAGGTGTTTGCACCTGTGTTACCTCTGTTATTTGAGTGACACTCAATGCCTGTAGAGTTAGATAGAAGCAAATACTTCACTTGTGGATGTTTATGGCATCCATGTTGACTAATTAGAAGGTATTACTACCAAAAGCAAAACTGTAGAACTTTCTATATTCATGAAATCCATACAGTACACACAATCGACTGTTGAGAGTTTTCCTGTTGCCGGTTGAATTAATATGGTTCCCATGGTTGGTCATTCATTCAATAAAACTCACTCAAATCACAGCCAAACAACAGCTAGGTAGCGTTATCCTCTGCTACCTCTGTTAACTTTCCTGGTTTGACAAAGAGAGAACGTCCCAGACTCCCAATGTAATGTTCCAAACTGCTCTCTGCTGTTCTCCGAGTGCTGCTGCTGGGAGCTCATGGTCCTTCAGGGCTTCATTTAGCAAACTTACGGTCTAAGCCGCACAAATCCGTCCTGGAGGAACGTGAGCTGGAGCTCAAACATCTGTCAGAGAAACACTCACTTCCTGCTAGACAGAGGGAGAGCGGGGGAGAGAGAGAGAGAGAGAGAGAGAGAGAGAGAGAGCGGGGGAGAGAGAGAGAGAGGGAGAGAAAGAGAGAGGGAGAGAGAGAGAGAGAGAGAGAGAGAGACAGTAATGACATCATCATGTGCAACTGCAGAGAGACTGGAAGTATTGGGTCGGAATCTTGAAAATACAAGCTCTGAGTGGGAAGCTTAATCTTCAGAAAATAAAAAAAAACAATGTTTTTCTAAGCTTGACTACAACGTGCAGCTTGTTCTCATGCATGCGATGTGTTTTGGAGAGTTGTAAACTCGCAAAATGTCAAATTAAAGCAGCTAGCCAATGTTAGCAGCTAGCCAATGTTAGCCATCGAATGCCAGCGTTTGGAGTTCTCAACCTCGAATCACTTGAATGCCTTTGGAGGTCCGAGGTCAAAGGTGAGAATTCTGAGTTGACCAGGATATGGAAATTGCTGCCTGTTGCATCACATAACGGCTGACCAGGGGACATGGAGATGGAGACTCTGTGATTGTCCCACAGTAATGACATCATCATGTCTTTGCAGAGAGACAGGGGCTGT
>NC_139656.1:33735345-33737845 GCF_951799395.1 Argentina silus | reverse complement strand
CTCTCGTTAGCATCTGTCGCGGGGCGTCTGGCCCTCACACACACACACACACACACACACACCGCACACATGCGCACACACACACGGCAACAACAGCTGCTGAAATGTCACTGAGGAGGGGAGAAGCACTCAGAGACAAGGTGGAGGTGAACCTGAACCCTGTACACACACACACACACACACACACACACACACACACACACACACACACACACACATACACACACACACACACACACACACACACACATACTCCCCAGTCCACCTTCCATTCCATCAGCACTTACTTAATAACATATTTCATTGGTGACCTTGTGGATGATGGTGTTGTTGAGGAAAGTCACAAAGGGGCTTTTGTAGCGCGGGCAATCGGAGCGTGACGTGTGGGACCTACGCAAGTAGGCCATGTTGGCAATGCTGAGAAATGTTTCTTTTCAATAAACCATCTGTAACAACAGCCGAAGTGCCCCTTGATATGTGGATGGAAGGAGAAGTTAACATTTAGTATTTTTTATCCATTTTCATTGATATTCCTCTTACCTGGTCCTCTGTGGCTCAGTTGGTAGAGCATGGCGTCAACAACGCTTAGGCTGTGTGGTTGATTCCTGCTGGGACCATATATACTGAAATGTATGCATTCACCGCAATGTAAGTCGATTTGGATAAAAGTGTCAGCTAAATGGCAGATATTACCAAACCTTTATTGATAATACAGGCAAGCCAGTACACTCCAAAATACTGCTTTTCTGAGCACAGGTTTGTAGTGGAAGAGACTGTCTTTAACCTTTAGCCTGAAGACTAAAAAGCATTTAAGTATGCTGTACAATGCACCAAGACCCAAGGTCTCCAGAAGGGGGAAAGCCATTCCACACTGTTGAAAGGCATGACACACACTCGTCTGTAGACCTGAATCAACGCTATTGCTTTTCCAATAGAGACGGTTAAACATTGCCTCAGGTAATTAAAGATTTCTGCTTCCTCCCTACCCTGGCCCATCTGACTGAGTCTTGCTAAATGTTGCCTTACGAGCCTGTAAAGAGTGCACGGTCATCAATCAATAACCAAAAATCGATGAATCGTAAACATCAGACAGGGACATCATTTTCCCCGCTCTAATGTCAACAGGTCAACAAGGTAGGAAACGCCATAGGCTTAATGCCATAGGCTTTACGGAGCGTCTTCCTCTGAGCTCCCCCGCGTTCCCCTACGTTCTTGGGCAGTCGTCAGGTGACAACCTAACGGCTCCCCTGGCCAGAGCCGTGTCACAGCAGTTGTTTTAGTGTTGAGGTTTTCACGGAACGATAAAGCTTTGGTGGCTCACCTCTGCCGACAGAAAGCTATATACCAGGCTTGTATGTCCCTCTGCCAAGTCGGCCTACTGAATTTCAATTAAAGGCCACTGGGGCTAATAACACAAGACTCTGGTATCAAAGCCCTGAACCCCCTCCTAATCAAAACAGCACCTTTATCAATAACTACAGTATTGATCCCCCCCCTCCATCTACGTATATGCAGGTTTTCAATTAAAAAAGTGGTTGTGGACAATTAAGGAGCTGGAGAAGCTTGGCTAGATGGATGTCTTAGATTACCTCTCTTTGTAATCACCTCCGCTCCAGGAGAGAAGACTGGAATAACAGAAAACCAATATCGGAGATTGGGGGATGGGGGGATGGGGGGGGTGAAGTGGGTGTGGGAGCGAAGGGGGTGTTTTTGGCACAGCGGTGGTTTGTACAGAGGGTAGAAAAGTTACACTGAAATACAAATTGTGTTCAGCGCTGTCTGTGTCATTCGGGTCACATTCCTCAGGTGCTGCTGGTTTTTTTAGTTTTTTTTAGAGTGTGTTAGTCTTTTGAGTGTGCAACAATCTCAGACCCATCAATAGCTATCTATCTCTATCTCTCTCTCTCTCTCTCTCTCTCTCTCTCTGTGTCATTGTCTCTCTCTCTCTCTCTCTCTGTGTCTGTCTCTCTCTCTCTCTCTCTCTCTCTCTCTCTCTCTCTGTCCTGCAGAAAAGCAATTTCCTCTATCCCTGCAGCTCTATTGTGTAATGTAAATGAACTCATTATTTAAAGCAATGCAAAGGGCTCAGCGCACCACACACATACCAAACCCTGGTCCCCACCCAACATACCTGGTACCAGACCCCTGGTCCCCACCCAATATACCTGGTACCAAACCCTGGTCCCCACCCAACATACCTGGTACCAGACCCCTGGTCCCCACCCAGCATAACTGGTCCACACCCGACAATCTGACTGACTGATTGACTGACTGGCTGACTGACTGGCTGACTGGGCTTCTCTGTGTATTCTCTCTTATGCAATCACCCACAAACTCAATCCTCACGTATGACCAGAGAGGCTCGGCAACATGAAGTTGATTGGTAATTGCTGCAAGTCTCTGGGTAATGTTGCTAATCCACTTCATCTCTGAGGGAAATTGATTTAGTCTGGGCTCCACCGTTCTCCGGTGCACATGTGCATCCATTTGAACTGATAGG
>NC_139656.1:33700345-33730345 GCF_951799395.1 Argentina silus | reverse complement strand
CTCCCCTGCCTTTCGTTGTCATTTACCCTCTAAACCACATTTCTGCGAATCCTGGAAGTGTGTAGACTCTAGAGAGAGAGCCTCCTGGTGGAGGTGTGTAGACTCTAGAGAGAGAGCCTCCTGGTGGAGGTGTGTAGACTCTAGAGAGAGAGCCTCGTGGTGGAGGTGTGTAGACTCTAGAGAGAGAGCCTCCTGGTGGAGGTGTGTAGACTCTAGAGAGAGAGCCTCGTGGTGGAGGTGTGTAGACTCTAGAGAGAGAGCCTCGTGGTTGCTTAGGTGACCTTGCTTTTCCTTCCATGTTTCCAGCCACATGTGTATCACTGCTCATATCAACAACCAATGAGGGAGCCAGCCGACACGTCCAAACTCTCCAATCAAGACATGGATTGTACTTGTAGAAAGAGGAGAGCTGTTTGATCAAAACTATTCTTCATCAGACTTGACTATCTAACCATCCTTAATCTGGTTATCATCCTACACTTGGGGCACTGCACTACCCAGTGTTCAAGTAGGAGTGCTGCTATTCACTTGGCTGACTATCATTGTGGTTCATGTGTCTCTACTGCCCTCCAGAGGTGATATAATGTACTGCAGTTATACCTGTGCTAGAGGCCATACAGTAGGAGACTGGTGAAGGTAAAAGTAAAATCCGGAGGACAGACTTATTGTAATGCATGGAAGGCAACACAAACACAACACAAACACATGTTTGATACCATCCATTCCATTCCATGCATTACTGGTGTCTCTTCCAAGAAGACCACTCCAACCAACCCTGACTCTGTCATTCATGTCAGCTATGTCAAAGGAAGAACCATTAACGCACTTCCACACTTTGTACACAATGTGTTTTATAATGTATGCATGTATGTATGTTTATCTTCTCTCATTCAGTGGAGGCTGGTGGAGGTAGAAATTGGAGGACGTGCTCATTGCAATGCATGGAATGGACTGAGGAATGATATCAAACACAAGTCTTCTGGTAACATAAGTGTTTGATAACATTCATCATTCCATTCCATGCATTACAATGCTGGAAACAAATCCCATCAACCTCAGTTGTGTGGCTTATAAAGGATCTGGTATCTTTTATAAAGGTTCAAAATGCAATTGTGATTGTTTAATATAACCGGGACAGAATGATGCAGAACTAATCTAAATCTAATCTAATCTAAAACTAAAACCTCTAATGCTGCTATCAAAGGCAACAGGAGATGGAGGAACAGACGGCCTGGTTTCACTGAGAGGGACTTAGTGACTGACTTCTGATTCCACTCATCTTTAAGGGCCAACATCAATAAAAAAAGATACATCATTTATGATGATGGTGATGGTGATGATGATGATGTTGGTGATGATAATGATGGTGATGAAGATGATGATGATGATGATGTCCTGGCTAATCTCCTAACCTGCTGCTCCTCATCCTCACATGGCCACATACTGAACCTGGTTGAGACCAGGCTTTCATTCCTACTTGGGAAAGCCTGAGGAAAGTAGTTACGAAGGGGTGACGCCATGCCAGAAAGACTCATCTAAAGTTCTCCAGAAGAGGCGTGAGAACGTGATCTGGAGGCTACACCAGACTACCACAACATCAATGCCAGTCCTTAAAGACTCTTTCATCCCTTCTCCTCCACCTTGACACCCTTCCCCAGGTCAGGATCAGACAAAACAATGTTTGTGGTACAAATGAAGTCTAATATATAATCTGGGCAGTATAATATAAAGTAAGGTAACACTTTAACCAGGTGTAAAGCGATGTGAAGCCATATTCATTTGCACAGGAGACAGGAGATTTGATTTGTCATCGTAGATATATATATATATATATTTTCTTTTTCACAAAATGAAGCATTAGCAAGGGAGTCTGGCCAAAACGATTCATACACAATTGTGCTTTATTGACAAAATATTGTAGAATTTCTACAGTTGATTGCAAAAGCAGTGCCCATCCACCAAAGGTTATATGAAAGCGACACAATATTCCAGTTCCATGCGTGACACCTCCTTCAACCGATGCAGTAGCTAGTGTTGTTACACGCGGTCGCTGCGTCCCAACCGTCTATCTCTGCTCCTCGCTATCCACATCCTCTCTCCTAACTTCCATCTCAAAACATACTGGGAGGAGAATATCAAAAGGGGAGAACATTGGATATTCTTCGTTTTCCAATAAGTTTTTTTGAGAAGGAAGCGAGGAAGGAGAAATGCGAGGAACAGAGGAGTGATTGCTGGGACGCACCAAGTGCAACTCTTGACCGAGCTGAAATCTACCATGGCAGGGTTCCAAACCGACTCCTAGCCCCTGGGCTCTCGTGTAGATCTGATAAGGCTACTGATCAATCATCTCTTCATATCGGCATGGTGGGAATGTGCCATATTGCTTATGCAGTACCTGCAGCATCCATTGGTATCAGATCTACAGGAGTAAGGTGTAGGGGCTAAGGGTCCGTTTGGAATTCAGAACTTTTTTTTTGTCTATTTACAATGCCTCCCTCTGCGTCCTGACAAGACAGCTGAAAGTAACAGAGATTGACAAGTCCCGGAGAACGATGACTGTGGATTCTGGCTGCCACAGATATGGCATTTGAATTGAAGGCTTGTTGTGTTCGTAGCGTATATTTTTGTAGCCTATTATTCTTGCTGTAAAGCACTTTGGGACAAATGTAGAAAGCTCTATAGAAATATTATTTTGGATTGATTGATTATGGTTCTTAGAGAGTGACAGGTGCTCAATGTAGTGTAGTGTCAATGTGCGTGTTTCAGATTGGCTACGCTGCAATCTGGCTGCGCAGCGCAACAGATCATGACAACATCTGGAAAGGTGTTCATCATCTCCTAAAACCACATGAACTTCATATCAATCTGCTGTGCTGCGCAGTGCAGCCTGATCGATCCCGAACACAACCATTCTTTTTAGCCTGGCTGTCCTTAGATAAGACAGAGAGAGTTCACTGAGCCAAAGTACTGTGTTTAAGTAGTAGTGCTTACATGCACATTAGGCCACATAAAGAGAGTGCAAATTTCCAATGGAAAAGAAGGGAGGGAGGGAACATTCTTTTTTTCTTATGAAGACTGATGGATAGGTGATTCACTTACAACAAACACATTTGTCTAAGTAAGTCGCTTTGGATAAAGGCGTCTGCTAAATGCCATAAATGTAAATGTAATGTAAATGAGGGAAGGGGGAAGGGGGAAGGGAGGGAGGGAGAGTGCTCCGAGTCCACAAAATGATTCATAGGAAGTCATTGAGAACATCTCAGAGAGAAACATTTGCTGCAATGAGAGAGACTTCATCGAAGCCATACAAAAAAAAAAAGAAGAAAAAAAAGAAAACAGGACCTAGCCCTGGGATCAATGCACAGCAAAATCTGGGCACAGTGTTTACACAAACAGTTATTAACCATTAGAATGACAAATAATGGAAAAAGAAAATGACAGGCAATTGATTCAAACATCTGCCAAACCACAATATGATAGCGGGCTCTATGCATGTCAATAATCGTGTTAACTTAACGGATTTAGCATAAGAAATCACAAAACCAGTTCACATCAATGATTTCAGTATATGCTGTATATGCTTCACGTGTACGGTATGAAATTAATTTAATTTCATAGAATTCTACCACTGCATACGTTTTATGGATTGAGGGCTTCATATTTTTGGACAATACGTACCTCGCCACCGTTTCCTCCTTTCGAAACGTGTAACCTGCCATGAGCACAGAAACAAGGAGCGCAGAGACGCACCACCCCACGTTTCAAAAGGACAACAAGGTTGAAACGGACTTTAAACTTCTCCCACGTAGACCAGAATGTCAATTTCACCCAAATAAATCAAAACACTCAATGATAATGAATCATATTCAAAGAAACCTTGGACTATGAGTAAGAATACAACAAATAATAAAAATTTAAAAAAAATTATTCCATTACTCATGGACAACATTGAAAACACGAGTCGACAACAGGGACATACAGTAGTAGAGGTACCGTCAGACTCACTCCGGCCCGGCCTGGATTTCGTCCGCAGGCAAGCGGGAGTGTCTAGCTTGAAAAGAAAGCGGGCATTTCAACAACGTAGGCCGGTAGGCTGGCTCGTTCAGTCTATCACTCAGTCCCTGTTTCCTGTGACGGGGATCAGAAGATGTAATCTTGAGTCATCTTCAGGGAGGGCATGGCCTCGTTGACGTTCTGGTCCAGGCGGTGGTACTCCACGGTGCGAGAGCACAGGCCTTCCTTCCAGCGGCGACTCTGAGCCATCAGGAAGATCTACAAGGAGAGTGGGAGGGAGGGAGGGAGGGAGAAAGAGAAATCAGTTTGACCTCTGTATATTCTTTGCTGACTCTCTCAGTAACTGAGCTATCAGGATGATACCCAGAGGAGAGGAAAGAGGGGCATTCATACAGTTCCCATGCTAATAATGTCGGCTATCACTGTGATAACAAAAACAAGCCATAAACTGTTATCATGTCACTGATGAAAACCAACCCCTTGTAACAGGGCACAACATGTTCAGCACTATGGAGATTAGTTAGCCTATAGGAATACAGAATCAGACCTGGGTTTAAATGGTATTTTAACACACACACACACACACACACACACACGGCAGGCCCAAGCCAACACTCAAAGGTATTTGAGAAAACTTCTACCACTATTCTCTGTGTGTAGAGAACAGACCCGTCTATCTTCCACCGTAGATTGAAGACCTGTCCCTCCTAACGACGTCTTCACCCCCCCCCCCCCCCCCCCCCCCCGTGCAGTACAGTTTCTCTACTGTAAATAAATTAAAAACATTATTTATTTTTTTAAACTTCCTTTCTTCTAGCATTGTGACTGCCAATAGCTCCTGGTCCTAGCATAGATAGCTTTTTCTTATGATGACTGATGGATAGATGATTCACTCACTTAGACAAATGTATTTGTTGTAAGTCGCTTTGGATAAAGGCGTCTGCAAAATGCCATGAATGTAAATGTAATGTAATGTACAGGTGTGTTTCCCCTGGCTCACCTTCCTCTTGTTGTGGTAGGTGATGTAGACAATGGCCACCAGGAAAGCCAGGATCACCAGGTGGAAGAAGAAGTGGGAGTCTTCGTCTTGGGTGGTGGTATAGATGGCCGTGTCCTTCAGACGCACCTGTATCTTCTCAACGTCCTTGGCCGTGTCGCCTCCGAACGCATCCTCGCCGTCGTCGTCGTCGTCCCCCCCAAAGCCGTCCCCGCCAAAGGACTTCTGCTCGTTCTCGAAGCCTAGGTTGTCACGGTTACCGAGAGGCGGACCCAGGTCCTCGTCGTACTCGGTGTCTTCGTAGTTATCCGGGTCGGTCTGGGAGTCTGGCTCGTCGTCCGGGTTCTGTCCGGGCGAGGTCCTCTCTTCGTCTGGGTCCTGGGCCGCGCTGGCGGGCTTGGGGGCGTCGAGGGTGGTATTAGCCTCCTGGGGGGTGGTATTAGCCTCCTGGGGGGTGGTAGTAGCCTCCTGGGGGGTGGGCTCAGCAGGTACCGGGGCTTCTTTGGCTTTGGTGGTAGTAGTGGTCGGAGCTGTGGGCTTGGCGGCCGTTGGTCCGACCCTTGATTCTGTCAGAACCACTGGGGCGGACGTGTTCTTGGCGTCCGCTGTCCCATCTTGATCGACAGCCGAGTTCCCGATAACGATCGGCTCGTCATCCTTACCAACCTTTGTGGGTGGTGTCTGAACAAGTGTTGTAGCGTCCTTGTCAGGTGCGTCCTCCATGGCTGTGGTACCATGGTCAATGGGCGTGGTGGCGTTCTTGTCTTGGGATGGAGTTATCTCCGCAGCCTCAGTCTTGGGAGGCGTGGCACGACCTGCCTCCGCTTCCTCGTTGTTGTCTGGTGTACCATCGCTGACGGGTGTGAATGTGACTGTACCAACACCCTCCCCAGGCTGTATGTCTGGTGAGCCTCCTCCTGCCGTGGCTGAAAACAACAGAGGATCGGAGGAATTAGCAGTTGGGAACAACCTTCACAAAGCGGCACTCTCTGAAAACACTGTTCAAGTGGAGTTTAACTGTTTTGTCGCTGGGATTTCCAAATGAGGTGCAAGTCAAGGTGGAAATAAGGATGTTATTGTGATCTGATTTAATCGTCTTGTCTTACAAGCATCATATAATCTCTTATCCATCTTTTTTTTTTTTTTTTTTTTTTTTAAGAACCGCCAGTATCTCAGGCATCCACATGCTGGTTTAACAGAAGGGCTACATACATGGGGGCGGTCCATACATGGGGGCGGTACATACATGGGGGCGGTCAGGCATCCAGCGACAGGACCGTTTGTTCCAGCTAGCCTGGCCTAACTCCATCTCATGCTTCTGGCCAGTTCTCAATCAATGACACTATTGAACCAGAGTCAGCGTGATTTCACTCCCAGGGGAACATCTACAGGCGTTGACTAACAGAGTTGTGGGTTAGGATGGGCGGGGCAGATCGGAGGAACATGGAGGCCTGAAGTTAGAGGTCCCCACAAAGAAAGGTACTATTCATTCCTATGTGGGCTACTGCCAGCATGCATACTGAGTAATAAGGAAATCTTTGTCACAAAAAAATTGCATTACTGTGTGTAGGTAAACATACTCCTGCAATAAAATCCATCGGCCTAAATGACATGTAGTCTACATACGTTTGCAATGAATTCACAAGTGACATATAAATATGGTGTGATAACATAGCCCGAACAGACCCTCTTGATACATACACTGCATCATTATAAAACTAGCTTACGTCTAAGTTGTGTTGGGGGAGAGAGAGAGAGAGAGAGAGAGAGAGACACACACACACACACACACGTCAATAATAGGACAGTGCTCTCTAAACAGGTTAAACTCCAGTGGGGTGACACGTCAACACCCTTTCTCTTAGCAACTAGAGACACTGTGGAACAGCTGACTCCTCTGGGCTTCTCACCCTCTGGATGAGCTTCTGTTGACAATGCCAAGATTAGATTTCATCTCTAGCAGAGAACACTGTTATGGATACCATCTGAACCTGGTCTGTTCTTAGCTTGAATATAAGGTTCAATGTTTCAAAATAGGTTTGCTAGTTGAGGCAACAAGGCTGGCCTCTCAGTGTTATAAATCAGGGTCATATCAAATGTGCTGAAATCTGATATTTTCCAGGAAATGCAGCTACAGGGGTCCAATCAGTGTTATTAAGATGTGCAAGGCATTCACTATTAACAGACTGTTTCATATAAGCTGCAGGCTATTCGTTTAACGGCTAAATTATAGGTGTAACAATCATCAAACGAAGCTTATACGGCCTCAAAAGCTGTTCTATGGCTCTTCTTCTTCTAGTGAACTTTCCCAAGCTTCAAGAGAACCGTGCGTTCATTTGGCTGACAGGATGCTTATTACTTCAAATATACGACCAGAACACCTGGAGTGGGGGGGGGTACTCACACCTGGAGTGGGGGGGGGGGGGTACTCACACCTGGAGGGGGGGGGGTACTCACACCTGGAGTGGGGGGGGGGGGGGGGGGGGGGTACTCACACCTGGAGGGGGGGGGGGGGGGTACTCACACCTGGAGGGGGGGGGGGTACTCACACCTGAACCTTTAAAAAAGGAAAAAGAAGAAGACAGCAGAGTACTAGTAGACTCCCCCACCCCCCAAGGCACATAGCTAGCTAGCCTTCTAGCTAACTGTGGCTAACGTCAAATCACTCGTACTCGCTCGCAAGGACATTTAGACATCATTCATGACAACTAGGCAGGTCTGTCGGATTGTAGAATGACCTGCTTGTCAGGTTTCTGCCAGCCGTCCGTCGGTTGCTGCGCCTCACCTGGCTGTTGACTTTGGCAAGCTACACTGGTCATAAGATCAATCGTTAGCACAGCAATTAGCTAGATGGCTAGCTGCCTTCTAAAAACAATTAACTTAAGCGTGATTCACCTAAATGTACTGGTAAACGTTAAACCTACCGTTTTGGACTTCCACCGGAGCTGAAAGACAGCTGCGAGAGAGTAGTTGAAGCAGTAAAAACACGGCGAATACACAGTCAGTTTTCCAGCTTCGCCCCATCTTCCTGCACGGCGCCATCTTGCTGCGTGACTGGGAACGGGGCGTGGCTTGGTTCAAACGTAAAGCGAGGTGTCTGACGAACAGTTGCTCCATTGTATCTGACACCTCTGTGTGTGTGTGTGTGTGTGTGTGTGTGTGTGTGTGTGTGTGTGTGTGTGTGTGTGTGTGTGTGTGTGTGTGTGTGTGTGTGTGTGTGTGTGTGTGTGTGTGTGTGTGTGTGTGTGTGTGTGTGTGTGTGTGTGTGTGTGTGTGTGTGTGTGTGTGTGTGTGTGTGTGTGTGTGTGTGTGTGTGTGTGTGTGTGTGTGTGTGTGTGTGTGTGTGTGTCATATACCTAGCATAAATACATCTTCAAATATATATGAAACAACTTCAACTTATGAAGTTGTAAGTCTATTTCTAGTTTAGACACTGGAAAACGCGCTGCTGGTGTATTTATGGATACGACATGGACAAGTATGACTGGATTTGCTGCATCCTGTTTGGGTGTGTAGTTCACTGATCACATGGTGATTATGTCAATAAAACCGCAAATACATGATCAAGATGTTCTTCTTTATTTTAATTTCAGGGAGTAACAATACTGTCAAGTACACCGAGTTCTGTTTCCAACACAAAAATTGGAAGACTACCTTTCCTTGTAAAATGCATTCATTCTGTTTTTTCCAAAGCTTTGTATTAAGAGGGTTGAAGAGTGCGCAGGACAGATTACCTTCCCCTTTACTTAGGAACAGTTGACAGGTTTGCCTTAATTCTTCACAGGCGGGTTTAAGAATACGAGACCATCGGTAAAATAATATTTTGCTATATGTAACAAAAGACATAATTCACACCAAATGCACAGACATAGACAAGTGAGACGAAACACTGAATTTACGCAACAGAGTTTAGTGCCTCTCTCTCCCTTTCTGAGAGTTACTGCTGCTTGACATGTAGGACAACTAAACCACCATCATCCTATAATATAATTATATCTTAATTAGACAGACACTGCCCTTCTTCATGGAGGGGTAGAATGTGGAAAGACTCTCCAGTGTTACGAGGAATAGTTCACGTTAGCCAAGGAATGTTGTGACCCAGTACGGCACCAGTGATTTGTGACATGCAACTACACCACCACCGTGTGGACAGTCAACTGAACTGCATGTTTACCAAAAACAAGCAATGCCTGTGTGTGTTTCATTCAACATATTTTCCATTATCGCGCATTGTGGGGGGGAAAAAAAGGAGAAATCATTTAAAGCGTTTACATGATTGTAGTGACATCAAAATGCAATAGACCATAACAGAAAGATGTTGTAACAGCTATATGTTTCCTTTTTAACATTATTTTTTGTTGTTAATCTTCCTGTGTGTTTTTTTTCTCCAAATATGGCCCTGTATTCCAAAATATTTTACCTCAAGTGGTCCTTTAAAAGTGTCAGAGATCAACTGTAGCGTGATTTGACCGTCTGCCGCCTCACCTCAACCACATTAGCACATCTACAGGGGAAACACCAGGTTGTGAGGGGTAGCTATTCAATAAAATATTTGGAGGTTTGGGGTTTGTGTTCCATGACTTCCTTCCTATGCCTCAAACTCCAGGCCCAGGCCAAGCTTGTGGCCGCCGGCGTTGATGTTCTTCCCGTCCAGGAGAGCGGAGAGGGTCAGCTTGATGCCTGGGCACACAGGGAGGGACAGGGAGAGGACTCGGTAAACACACTGGGACCGTGTTGTTGTGGAGTGTGATTTTGTCTGATACAAAAACCAGGGTTCAACCTGGTCACATAACTGAATACATCAGGGGAGGCTGGTGGAGGTAGAAATCGGAGGACGGGCTCATTGTAATGCATGGAATGAGGAATGGTATCAAACACGTGTGTGACAGACACACTCCACTACTGGTCGGTCATATACTGATATTACTGGTCGCACGCCCACTGTGAAGTAGGTGATTTAGCTCATAAATGAAGTTCCATAAGACTTTACCAGGTTTAGGACCGCGGCTAGAGAGCTCACCTGGCTTCAGAGTCTGAGTGTATCCCAGGCCCACGAGGCTGGAGTTGTTTACTTTGGCCTGTAGGAGGAAAACATACAGAAATGAGTTCACGAGACGCCAAACATCTATAGTTTAATTCAGTGTGTTCAAATAAAACAGTGTTTCTGGAGCATCATTGCAAGCTCTAAAAGCTGGTTTCCAGAACAGAGATTTGGCCAAGTGGAGGCTGGTGAAGGTAGAAATCGGAGGACGGGCCCGTTGTAATGCATGGAACGGAATAAGGAATGGTATCAAACACACGTGTTGGACACCATTCCTTATTCCGTTCCATACATCACAACGTCCCTGTCCTCCGATTTCTACCTCCGCCAGCCTCCCCTGGATAAAGCCTACTCCTAGACTTAACGATATCGACCTTACAGGATCTCCATGGAAAGTACGATTTAGTCCGGGATTAGCGTTCAAATCTGGGACTAGGAAACGACCCATTAGGAGCCTATGACTAATCTGCGTCACTCTCCGCACTTATCAGGAGTCCATGACCTCCCTGATCCACGCTAACGCCTAAGGGCCAGGAGCTCTCACCGAGAAGGCAGCGTCTGCATCGATCTGGTACTTGGCTGCTATGCCAAAGCGGGTGTTGCTGTTGCCGGCGGTCCAGGCCAGGTTCACCGCCGTCTCCAGCTGTTCGTTCACCTTCTGGTAGATGGAGCCGCCAAACTCTGTGCCATCATTTCTGTCGGGACACAACACGTGTGTTTAGGCATCAGGACGAGGGTGTGTGTACAACATAGAGGATGACGGAAAACATGGCTGTGTTTCCAAGTGGTGGGCATTGGTGTACACGCATGTATTGACAATGTAGTTATGTATTGACAACGTCCCTGTCCATTTTCAAATATTCATGACATACCTGCCGATCATACATACAGTGCATCCTTCTTAGGCATCATCATTATGTGGCTTGGCAGAGTGTGTGAATTCAACTGTGTTCCTATTGTGTTGTGTTGTATTGTATTATGCAACAGTATCTGTGCTACAGAAAAGGATTGTGTTGTGCAACACTAAACCATTGTGTTTTCTAAGAGAGAGAGAGAAGAGTGTGAGTAAGAATGTCATCATATGGCATACAGCACCCTCCCCTGTATCCCAGGACGACGACAACAGACAATGAACTTGTTGAAATGTGCAAGGGTTAGGGTTAGGGTTATGACCCAAACCCACTCACTCCATCGAGCCTGTACCTGCTCCGTAGTGCATCCTGCTCCTCTGTGGCTCAGTGGGTAGAGCATGGCACTAACAATGCTTAAAGTTGTGGGTTCGATTCCCGCTGGGACCATATATACTGGAAAATGTACGCACCTCACTGCAATGCAAGTCCCTTTGGATAAAAGCGTCAGCTAAACGGCGTATATTAATCTAGCACGCAACGAGCAGGATGTCTACAGGGATTAAGAGTCAAATCTGAGGACTGACCAGCCTCAACCAAAACAAACGGTCAAAGGAGGCGTCAGACAACAGCAGGAGACGGGCCACTGGCTTACCGCGCTCCTGCACTCTAACCTGACCAATCCCATCACGCCGGAATAGAGAGAGACAGAAATAACCACCTTAAATAACCCAGGAGGCCGAGACAGACACACAGAGAGAGACAGACACACAGAGAGAGACAGACACACAGTGAGAGACGAGGGACACGAGGGACCAGAGACCCAGAGTGTAAAACAAAGGTCAGCTGTCAGCCCGAGACACCAATACCTCAGTTCCCATAGCAACCCTACAGGCCCAGACACTAACACCTCACTGACTGCTAGTTCCCATAGCTCAACCGTACAGGCCCAGACACTAACACCTCACTGACTGCTAGTTCCCATAGCTCAACCGTACAGGCCCAGACACTAACTGCTAGTTCCCATGGCTCAGCCTACACTTCATTTACTGGTAGTTCTAAGCAGCTGAGGGGGGGGGGGGGGTAGAGCCGCCCCAAATCAACCTCCAGGATTGCCATTGGCCAACATTTTCTACTGAGACCTATTCCAGCCGAAAGGTTCAACAGAGAAATGTAAAACCTCGCTGCACGGTCAGCGTACGCTGACGTTAAACGCTGTTCACGGTAAACGGCTCTCATTAACCAGGTTAAAAAACGGCCGTCTTCATCAACTTCAACTTCCTTACACGTTCGTGTGGAGCTGGAACTCGTCGGTCTTGTATCCCACGGCGAAGTTGCTCTGGGTGACGCGGTTCTTGCCGGCCTCGAAGGTCATCTGGTAGCCGGCGAGCCACCCCTCGTACCCCACGACGGCGGCGCCGTGCACGGCGGTCCCGTTGATGTCGTAGTCCACGTCCACGCCCAGGTTGATGTGCTCACGCTTGTAGCCGGACTTGACCTTGCCGCTCTTCTTGCTGGAAGGAGAGAAGACCGTGAGGACGGTGGAGGGTGGAGGGTGAGGGGACACTTACAGTCGGCCATGTTGGAATAGGTTTATGTAAGTGCATCCTCCCTTGCTTCCTTCCTTCCTTCCTTCCTTGAGGTCATAACTGATCAAACGTGATTGGATTGGTCAAAGCAAGCTGTTCATGTCTTTGGTTTCACCATCATTTAATTTAGATCAGTGACTGACAAGGAAGGAAGGAAGGAAGGAGGGATGTGTTGCTAATGGCGACATCACGGTGACAGCATGACTAAGCTACTGTTACTAATTACATTCAGCCCCCAAACCAATAAGGTTTAATCATATAATTAATGTCATTAATGTCAATCAATTATAACTGGTAATTGGGAATAGATTATGTCCCCACTGCTCCGATTGAATGTCTGATTATTTGAATAATCACTCCTTACCAAGTGTTCATAATAATAATAATTACCCAGTGTTTGGCGAGAAGGAGGAATCAAACGTAAGTTTAAGTCCCTTGGCCAACTGAAGACAGATAAAGACAGAGAGAGAGAGAGGGGGGGGGGGGAGAGAGAGAGGGGAGGGGGGAGAGAGAGAGAGGGGGAGAGAGAGAGGGGAGGGGGGAGAGAGAGAGGGGAGGGGAGAGAGAGGGGAGGGGGGAGAGAGAGAGAGGGGGGGAGAGAGAGAGGGGAGGGGGGAGAGAGAGAGGGGAGGGGGGAGAGAGAGGGGAGGGGGGAGAGAGAGAGAGGGGGGGAGAGAGAGAGAGAGAGAGAGAGAAAGAAAGAGAAAGAGAGAGAGGGGGAGAGAGAGGGAGAGAGAGAGAGGGGGGGGAGAGAGAGAGGGGAGGGGGGAGAGAGAGAGGGGAGGGGGGGGAGAGAGAGGGGAGGGGGGGGAGAGAGAGAGAGGAAGATAATAAAGCTGGATGCATAATCAAAAGGATGGATAATCAACTGACTTCATGGAGTGACTCCATCAGCCACAGAGAGGCTAGACTGGCACGTGAGTAACCACACAGAAATAGGAGAAATAGAATTGACATAGAAATAACACTCAGAAACACGCAGAAATGAAGAGGATAAAGTGTGTTCCTGTGAGGACGGACCTTGTCCTCCAGAGTGATCTCGGTTCCCAGGGTGTTGTCGGTGTTCCACTTCTCCGTGAAGGTCAGCCCGTGCTCCGCGCACTTGTACTTGGTCTCCAGGGCGCCCGCCACCTTGCTGGTCTCCGTGTTGGCAGAGCCTGTGCTGGTGAACTCCTGGGGTCAGACAGAGGTCAAAGGTGAAACACTGTATGATCACCGCGAAGAGCCGACTAGCACTAGGGTGTTAAGAGTCAGGATGGTTTGAGGATCACACGGTCGTTTTGAAAATTACCACAAATAAGTGTGGTTTTGGATGTAAAGTATGTATGTATTTATTTGATGATCTCCCCCAAAAATATGACAGTATTGTTCTCCTTTGCAATAAGAGAAACCCCTCTAAGTGAGACTGATGGAAATTCAAACATGGCGCAGGTCTTTAAACAGTTCTCTCTTATAGGGGAGAGAACCTGCAGTCACCAATGACAACTCACCAGCCCATTCTCTGACTTCGTTTTCAAGTCCAGCTTGATGAGACCAAAGCCTGGAAGATAAGAAATATGAAATCAAAATGTTTGTATAAAAAAAAAAAAAAAATGACTGTAGAAATGACTGATTGGTTGATGCTCCATTCATTTGACATGATGATTGAAACCCCTTTTCACAAAACGTGCAAAGTCTCTAGGACATCAGCACACTGTTCAATAAGTCTCTAGGACATCAGCACACTGTTCAATAAGTCCCTTTCCTAGAAACACCAGTCTATGGCCCCTGCATTAAAACCATTTTAGAACATTGATAGATGGAGTGTATACTGTAGTATTGATTTGATGTTGATTCTATGAGAGTACATAACTCCTGTCAGACACGGTTCAGAGAGCTCCTGCAGTTTCCTGCAGGGGGGGGGTCAAATGTTACATGAACATTGCAGATAGAAATGTAATTTATAGAGCTGACATGATTCCCTACTCTACGAGTTACATTTCTGACACAGTATATTTCTATCTGCGCATTCCACAACGCTGTGCCCTGGCGAACGCAGCCCTGATTCCACCCTCACCTGGGGTGGGGCTGTGATGACTAACCCTCAGTGCTATTCAAGAACTACTACTACTACAAATACTACTAATTATGCTGCTGCTGCTACTACTACTACTACGTCTTATGCTGCTACTACTGCTGCTACTACTATTACTACTTATGCTGCAACTACTACTGCTACTTATGCTGCTGCTGCTGCAACTACTACTGCTACTACTAAAGTAGTACTCCTACTACTGATGCTACAGTACTACTACTAGTAACGCTGCACCTTCTACTACTATTACTACTACTACTACTACTACTATTACTATTACTACTACTACACTAAGCCCCTAGCCTGTGGATCTGAAAGGATTTGATAAGCAGTCTATAAGTAATATGGTAATTGCTCCACCTAGCAATCTGATAGGCTTAACCTACACAATCCTTGCAGATCGACTTGAGCAGCTACGGGGTACGGGGTACGGGGTAGGGGGTACGGGGTAGGAGCTGATTTGTAATTCAGCAGCTGTTGAAATGGTGTGAGTTCTGCTCAGCGCTCACCGTATCCCTTGGTGAAGACATCCTTGGCGGACTTGCCAAGGTCAACGTAGGTAGGAGGAACAGCCATTATCTGTAAGAGAGCACAGAGAGAGCCTTGCATTAGTCACTGCTAAGCACAAACCTCTGGAGAGAGAGACAGCAATGACATACAGTAACATGCATAAACCCTGAGCACGGTCACAGGCAGATGCTGACACTTCCAGACAGGCTGGGGAGGGAAGGGATGGGGAGGGAAGGGATGGGGAGGGAAGGGATGGGGAGGGGAGGGATGGGGAGGGAAGGGAAGGGATGGGGAGGGGAGGGATGGGGAGGGGAGGGCTGGGGAGGGATGGGATGGGGAGGGAAGGGATGGGGAGGGAAGGGATGGGGAGGGGAGGGGAGGGATGGGCTGGGGAGGGATGGGGAGGGGAGGGCTGGGGAGGGAAGGGGAGGGCAGGGCTGGGGAGGGAAGGGATGGGGAGGGAAGGGATGGGGAGGGAAGGGCTGGGGAGGGAGGGGAGGGCTGGGGGGTGGGGAGGCGCAGTGCTGGAGGGGGGGGGGGGGAGGGAGTGGTGGAGGTAATTGATGGATGAGGTGGGTGGGGAGGCGCAGTGCTGGAGGGGGGGGGGGGGGGGGGGGAGGACATGCACAGCGCTCTGCACACATCTGACTGACTAGAGCAGAGGATGGACTAACCCCTTCGCTCTGACTCATCAGAAACAGAGTGATCAGCTTGCCTGGCTAGGAGGCTTCACAACGGCAGCCGAACCTGATATATGGGACAGACGGACTGAAAGCCAAAGCGAATGCTGAACTCAAAGGATCAAATTGAGGATTAGGATAGATGCGTTTTTAGCATTACCTAGATGTCCCAATTTCCTCCTAAGCGAACAGGGTGGGGAGAGTCAGGGCGGGGTAGACTGTCGTGATGAGCAACAAGGAAAGAATGCAGACTACTCACAGGTGAAGTGAGGCTACCATGCCATTATACCTGCCCTTCACACACGTGTCCACAAGCCAACATGTTGCAGATGTAATGCTCGTGTAACATGTATGCGTTTTAAACAGGACGGAGGTAGGACAGAGAATATGTAGTGGTACACGTCAACTAATCTACACAATTCAAGTCCCCAAGAGAAACCTTGCCCCTCCCCTCCCCTCCCCTCCTCAGAGGACATGCCTCAGAGATGCAATCACTTCCGTTTGTTGAACACTGCTTGTCTCCTCATTGGAGGGTTTGTGAACAGGACTCCACCTTCTGCAATGAAGTGTGGTTTGAGACACTCATTATTACACAACACTCTTGTTTCACCACATTCTGGCGTTCTGCAATACGAGCCTTCCCAAGCCCACAAGCTGAAGGACGGTCTCCCCATGGACCAACCAGCACTCTCAAAGGACCACTGGGAGAGGGAAAGGAAATATAGTATGTCTCTCTAATACTCCCTCTCATTCTCCCTCTCCCCCCCCCCCCATCCTCTCTCTTCCCCCCCCCCCTCTCTCTCTCTTCCCCCCCCCCTGCTGTCACACAGGAAGGAGTTGGGAACCCCTTTGAGACTGAGGAGCATTTGGCAACAAGCAGCAATGTCAGAGGGGCCTCGAGGAATGTACCCTAGCTAGCTCGTAACACTAGGGTCAAGGAAAGTCACACAATGTCCTCCCCTTGTCCCTCTGGGAGATAGTACCCCAATCCTCATCATTCCACTCCACAGTCAAAGCAAAACGGTGGTCATAAAAGCTGAACTGAATAGAAATATTAAGGGATCATTTAATCATGATGATGGAAGATTCAGTTTCTGTCAGAGATAGGCCTAAGCCTGCGGCAGAGGGCATCCCGTGGTACAGTGATCAATAACCATCACTTCTCATGTACTGCAGTCATGCAGAATATAAGCACATTTTGCCAGACCGTGAAACAGTTCGTTATTCTGAGATAGCTACAAGGTTACACGCACTGCATCTGTCAAACTGGTGGGTTTCCCTCATGCACGTGTAGAAATTGTACACCAATGTTTCTATGATGAGCCCTAGCCTAACTGGCGATCAGAAACCTGTGCTACCTGGCGAACAGCCGCTCTGGCTGCTTGGTGATGCCCGACCGGTTACGAAACAAGGTGCCCTGGCTGTCAGAAGAAGCATCACTGCCCTGCACGTCCTCCGCTAGCTAGCTACATAGCTTAGCAAGCTAAGTGGCCAGCCAGCCAAGGGGACACTGCATTCAACAACCAGTCTGTTTGTAATCAAATGGCAGCGCTGAACGGTAGTTAATCTCATGTAATTCTAAATAATTGCTGACCACACGGACAAATGACCGCCCGCACGGCATTAGGCATTTGAGGCCTTGCTCACGTAGGCTAGCTGACTGCATTGCTGCACGCCGCGGATGAGCATCAATGTCCCCCGTCCAGAGCTGACTCTCTAGCTTGCCTCCGGTACTGACTGCGCCAAGGTTTAGATTGCCTATCTGAATTTTCTTGAGATCAATGTCCATTAGATAGCAACAGTGATATAATCATTTCATACAGTATTACATTTCAACATACCTCTGTCAGTGCTTTCCAGTCCTGCTTGGGAAAGATCCTGTCAACTGGACAAAGGGAGGGGTAAGAGGAGGGGCCAGGGCGTAAAATACGCAGGCATGGGATCACGTAAGCGTGTGAAAAGAGGAGACACGCCTCTTGCATTAACTCCAGTAACGCATGCGCAGTTTGCCTTTCAGTCCCGCATATCGCATCCCTGGTAACCGCGCCGCCGTTAACACCCGACTGGGGATCAGCTTTTCCCATTTTACCGCGAATCTCAACCCGTATGGGTTTAGCGGCCAAACCGTCCTTGGGCCGACAGTAGTCGCAGGAATGTCGCATCAGGGTTGCTACAGTGTGCCCGTGTGTGTGTGTGTGTGACATTGAGCGTTCATAGTCGACCTCTGTAGCGTACACAGTAGCGTCTCCAGCAAATCCTTGATGTTTTACCAAGAGAGATACACAAATAGCTTGTAAACAGGTAAACATTGTCATCCCTTCCAAGAAAACAATAAAGCAAATGTCTCAACCAAAAAATACGTTTATTTTGCAATGAGGTGATATGGATTTGATGACATAACTTAATCCAAAATGATATTAGTGTTTCAACTTCAGGAATTAGATTGAAATGCAGTGCAGTGCAT
Organism: Argentina silus; assembly: GCF_951799395.1. Lineage (NCBI taxonomy): Eukaryota > Metazoa > Chordata > Actinopteri > Argentiniformes > Argentinidae > Argentina > Argentina silus. Next base: position 33,712,128 of record NC_139656.1, on the reverse strand, counting down.
ACATATGTACACGAAACGCCTCAACAGGTCAATTAAAACTAAATCATATTTTCAGACTTTTTGAACGAAGTAGTCAACCAAAGGAGTTGCTGCTATACGTCTTTGCGGAAGCCATCAAAATAAACACAATCCTCAAATTTATCAAGGCGACCTGTTGAGATGCCTGCCTCTGTCCAAGCCGTATGAAGCCTGTACAGAAGTAGAAGAGGAAAGCACAGTCGCAAAGTTACTCATTGTTGCTGTGTTTTTCCTTGGTCAAGACATCAATGTGGCTTCTAAAACGACATGACAGTGTTATGGTGCTTATTATGAGAACATTTTCATTTAATACTTGTAATGGATTATGATAAAAACCTAATGATGTTTAATGGATTCTGTTTTGTTTGCCTCCTCCATCTTCAACCCAGACAGACCAGACCTGGACATCCTAACGTCTTCAGCTCCAATCCTCCCAGTCGTTTTTGCTTTCTTTGTTTCTTTGAACATTTATCTCCCATGGTTACAACAGAAATAATATGCATAGTAGCACTCGTTGATAGCAGTTATGGGTGAAGATCCTAACTGATGTGTATACGTGTAGAAGTAGTTTATAGAAAGACTATTAATATTAATAATCTACAGTTGCACACTGCTTCAAATATCAACACAACTCAGAAGGTTTTGCACAGAAACAAGGTCAAATTTATTTGGTCATGTTCTCGTTGGTGTGAGTGAAGATGAAGACCAAGTCGTCATCGGAGGCAATAAGCTCCAGCAGCCTCTCTAGCTCTTCATCGATATCCTCATCCTCAGCGATGAGAGCAGACAGCGTGGTCTCAGAGACGGCTTTCTCCACAGATATGTCCCTGGCAGTGGTGGTCAGTTTGTGCCTGTAGTCAGCCTCGGTCTTGGAGGTCGATGCCTGTGTGTCTTTCTTAGAGACTGCAGCATTGTCATCATAAGGAGTGGACATATCAGGGACGCCAGGAAGCTGCCATTCTACCTGGGGCTCATCCACGCTCCGCACCAGGGAGGTCTGGGAGAGGGAGGCCTGTCAGGAGAGAGAGAAGGAGAGCAAGGTTGCAGCCAGAGGGGCAGGGTTCAGGGTCAGGGGTCATGGTCAGGGACTCACCTGGGCAGATGGTTTACTCAGCAGAGAATCTGGCGTTAGGAGAATCTCCATCACTGGAGTCGTGACCATTCTAGGGCTCCTTGTTGTTGGCTGTCAGGGATAGTAACAACGCCCATGAGAACACAGTAATATACAGTAAACTTGGAGAGATGTTTGACATGTTATAGTAGAGATTATGATTGTCTTACGGTTCCTTGTCCAGTGTCTTCATCCAAGTATTCTTTTGGTGGTGGTGTACAGGGTTCAGGAGTTTGAGTTTTTGTCAACACTTGTTCCTTAGTTCGGTCTTTTCCTTTCCTCACAGTCCTTTTCCCATTTTCCTTCGTCCTTTTATTCTTAAATTGTATTTTACCTTTCCTCTCATCATTGCCTCTGGAGAGAGGCCTTGGGTCAGTACCTGTGAAAGATATTCCAAAAAATAAGCTTTTTAGTGAAGCTTTTGAATTATATGTGATATTAAAACCAATAGATCCCTCAGAGATCTTACTGTTTTTAGAGTTGGTAGGATCGTTGGCAGAGCCGTCATATTTCCTGCTGCCTTCCTTGGAATGGGCAGACTTTTTCTGCCATTTTCCTCCACAGCATGTTAACAAAGACAGCAGCTGAAAAATTGCCAGTGCTGAAGAGGTAGCCTTCTTTTTCCTGGTCTTGCTGGTCGCCTTAGGTGTGAGTTTCTCCTTAGGGGAGACCCTCGCGTCACTTTGTGACTGACCCATGATTGACCCAAATACTGATAAAACAAGAGATAACTTCGACCACACTGTCTTCAGTATGAGTATGTGGACACAACCAGAGCTTGTGTGAAAGACACCTGTACTGAACCTTGACATAAGTAGGACTATTGCATTATTGCATCATCATAACTTGTGTTCAACCCAGTTTAGGTGTCATTATGACATCATCAGGTTTGTCTTGCCCTGTAAAGATTCTGGTGCAATACATGTTTTGAGTTTTTCTTTTTTTTTTTAAATCAATTAATGGTAATTAATAAATCAATTAGTAACATTAACCTCCTACTTATCTGCCTAACTTAACACAAATATTGGTGGGGTCACAATTAAAGGAGTGTATAGATGAGGTATACATTATAGGGTGATACAGTATATGACAGGATGAGGTCTATAGATCATTACTGAAAGATTAGATCCTATCCTGATGCTTAGTTTCTTGTGTCTCATTTTAATAAATGAATGAATGAATACTATTAATGATTGCTAATGATAGATCAGTAACTGTTTTAACCAGTTGGTAAAGTGCAGCCATTGCATACAAGGTTGCAGCTTGACACACCAGGATAAATAAACCTTATGAGCATTTTTAAGTGCATTTGTAAAGCATAACTGTCTTACAGATAGAGGAGTTGGGATACAATATTACAACAATTTATTAAAATATTTATTTATTTAAACCTGATACGGCTATTGATGATAAATGCGGTTACAGTAATGATTTGTTATGAGTAAATAAAGCACTACTGCCACCTGCTGGTCTGGAGGTTTGATGATTCTCAGGTCAGGAGAATTTTAAGATCCATCTACAGGTATACTTCTACTTAAGGCAGAAAGCACTGTACTTAAATGCATATTTTTGGTACTTTTAGGAGTGCTATGTGCTAAATATCTGCCTGCCTGCTGTGGGTTTCGAGCAGGACAGAGACCAGTACAACTTAGCCTTTCTGCACTCCCCACTCGGCTGTAAACAGATGAAACAGAAGCTGTGCTTGCAGCCGGCACAGGACACATATTTACATCCAGAGGTGTGCATTAGCAAACTGTGGCACTTTGGGCAGGCTCGGAACTCTGGACAGCCCAGAACACGACTCTTGGGGTCTGTTACCTGGTCACAGGTAAGAAGAGTGGCCACCATGTGGCAGGACTGGTTTTTGCAGTGTCCAGAAATGACCTCACAAGGGTTTTGCCAGGGGGATAAGCAGGACCAGCAGAATCTCAGAGCGTTGGGACACTGGGGACACTGGGCAACCTGACTGGGGTCTCCGACTCCGTCTCGGCCCAGGAGTCGGTTCAGGATGGAGGAACAATATAGACACTGAGGTACAAAGAATTGGAGGGTTAAAAAGCTGTTGCATGTAAAGGTTCAGTTAACTCTGGTTGTCCAATGTAGCCAATCATGATCAATCTCAGTGACTGTCTCTTTTTTCATCATATTTTCATGTTTACCCTTTTGTTGAGATCAGGCTGCTCCACCTGTCTTTTTTCACCCATTTGAGCCACCTAGAGACAATATAGTATGTGATTAATGAGGGGAGATGGGGCCTGTATCCTTTAAATATGACGTGTGTGTGTACGTGCGTGTGTGAGAGAGAGAGAGACACATTAATCATATAAAGCTGTTGTGCTCACTTCGTTTTTTTTCTGGCAATTTGGGTAAGCTACTTCCTTATGGACCCCACTTTTTCCTGCTGAGGAGAGGCCATGAATTAGTGAATGATTTAAACCTATCATTTAATTTCAATTGAAATCTAAGCTACAGCCGTATGTCAGCAAAGAGAAACCGAAACTAAATACTAGTGTAAACGTCTTTTTTTTCGACCAACAACCACTAAATTATTGGTATAATCGAAAATACTATAAGCTACTGAGGCAATTCTGTGTCATCGATAAACAAATTATTTGTATTACAATGTAAGACACGTAAATAAACAATCAGTCAATCACTATATACACTGAGAAACCTTCGTAGCAACAAACCTGTGCTCCCTATTTTCGATCCCATTTCGGTCGTCTATGACCTTGAGCCGGTTTTTCGGGCAGATTCACTTGACTTCTCCGTACACTCCTCTTGACTATGACAGCTCTTGATATCTTTATGGCGATATGGTGATAGGACGTGTCACAAGAGAGTGCTAGTGTGGTTGGAAAGTCCCAAATAGTCCCTCATGCAGGTACCGTTCATTATACTACACAACAAATAATTTACAGTAGCTGTGTTAAAAGTGTTTAAAATTAAAGCGTAAACTATACTTACATATCATTTGCTGAATAAATAGTCTGAATAATATTTTCTGGAAAGTCTTTAATGCACACAAATAAGGAAACATTTGAAAACAAAAAACTAATAAGTCAAGTAAACTCTAGACATTACAAGCAATAACACATTATTACCAATGTTGCTGTGTTGTTTCGCAGCATACAGACAAGCTAAAGGTTTAATAGGCACCCAAAGCTATGAATATAGCTTCAAATACTGAACAGGCAGCCAGGTATATTTGTCTAGAGCTGTGGAATCTTCTGTGTCTTCGGGATTGGCTGAGTAAAATTCCTTCTGAATTTTTTCCTTGAACGAAGTGTGATTTGTTACTTACTTTGTCAGTTTTTGGTAGAATAAGTGGGATTGGTTAGTCTGTCAGTTTCTGGCTAATATCTGTCTAATTTCTGTTAAAAAGATTATGATGACTGATGGATAGATGATTCCCTCACTTAGACATATCACAATCAGAATCAGAATTATTTTATTTGGCCAAGTGTATTTGCACTTGTGTATTTGCACTTGCACAGAAATTTACTTGGTGAAGTATTTGTTGTAAGTCGTTTTGGTATTTGTTGTAAGTCGCTTTGTTGTAAGTCGCTTTGGATAAAGGCGTCTGCTAAATGCCATGAATGTAAATGTGAAGATAGATTGGCCATCTGGCTGTGTTTGAAGGTGTTGACTGGTAGTTTGTAGGATAATCACTCAGTGTGACTGCTGATAGGTGGGAGGGGCCCACCCTCTGCTAGGCAATCATTTTGTGAATTGCCGTTTTAAGCCTCTGACAGTGTTGGCTGTAGTGCCGGCCTCTTCTTCTCAGTCTTTGAGCAGGAAGGCTCTCACGGACACATGGATCACATGGGAGAACACACCCACTACAGCATCACTCTCCGCTGCCTAGTCCTTTCCTCATCCCCCTCGGCCCTCTGGTGGAGGGGGTGGCATAGGCCTCGGCCCTCTGGTCGACCCTCTGGTGGAGGGGGTGGCATAGGCCTCCTCACCTCACCTAAGTGGACATTTAATGTTCCTCCTCTATCACATCTGTCCATATCCTCATTTCAATTCCATGATGTTTCTGTTACTTTCCTGTCAAACTTCACATTGTTGTTATCGATCGCCCCCCAGGTCCGCTTGCTGACTTCCTAGATTCCTGAGGACAGCACACCGCTCACTGTCCTGGGTGACTTCAACGTCAAGTCAGAGAAGTTCCACTCTTCTGGATTTCTTAACTTTATCTCCTCATTTGACCGTACCCTGTCTCACCCTCCCCCGGCTCATAAGGCAGACAATCAGCTTGACCTTGTCTTCACCAGATCCCGCTCCACCTCCAAGCTTACTGTTACCCCTCTTCCGGTTTCTGACCATCACTTTGTACCATTCTCCGCTCCCATTCAAAATCTACCCATTCCTCCCTCTCTCCCACCTCTCTCCCACTCTCTCTTCCTCTGTTCTATCGTTCCTACCCTCGACTGAATCCTTCTCCCTTTTGTCTACTGCTGATGCTGCCTCCTCCATTGTCATAAAAAAAAAGGTTAAATTCTGTTGACAGCTGATGCATTAAGACGATGCATGATCAAAGCTAAAGATTTGGCTCGAAGTCTATCACACAATGTGTTGACATTTTGTACATGTTCTGTAGTTTAGGATACAACAAACAAAAATACTCGCGTGTGATTGTGGTGTATGGGCGCACATGAGTTTTTTTGTAATGGTGTACGACAAGTTTTCACAGAATAGCAGGGAAGTGGTTGTGTGGAACACTGCCAAACCCCTAGGCTTCCTCTGTAATAGTGAAGGTGCAGCTGACAACAGATACAGGTTGGTTTAGTGAATAGAGCCCAAGATGATGACAGTCTGTTGTAAGACATAACAGAACTTGTCGGGATTTACCATTTTAGCTGGATGATTGAATTAGACCGTATACACTCAGGTTGGAACAGTGTATTCTGAGGACATGGGGACCGACTCTGCTTCAGGTAAGACTAAGACTAGGACACAGGAGATGCTAGAGAGCATGAGATGCTATGTGCTGAATAGGTCAGGGTGCTTTTACCGGTTTTGACCAATAGATGGCGGTGTTAGCAATGTTCTGTGTAACTCCTATCGATTCCTTGCAAAGACAAGTTCAATTGCTCCATACAATTATACCAAAAAAGCGAAAAAGAACTTCAAAGTTATTGATGTTTAATACTCTGTCAAGATCAAAACCGTTTCTCAAGATATAAATATACTTTTTTTTTTTCGTGATTTAATGTCTGGACTATATTCTGACAACAAGTTTTGTTTACGTAGTTTTTTGGTATGCAGACACAAGTCTAAGATTTAGTATTTTCATGTTTCAGTTAAATTAAGGCCAAGTACATCATGGTCATACGTAATGTGTTACTGAGATGGCAAATTATCATAACATAAAATAGCAACACATGAGTTGAATTTAAAGGTTCCTTGCATTCTAAATTCAGCATATTTTCTTATGTTTTACTGTTGTCATCCACCCAAAAAAATATCATATGCAATCCCATGAGAATTTGTTTTATTATATTCTGAAGGATCCTTTCCATTGAACTAAATAGCCTACATTTATGAATTTGAAATATTAGTGAATGATTCATTCACTTTATAGTGCTTAAGTGGTTTTTATGAGATCATTCTTCAAAGTATTTCAATTGATTGTTTTTGTCATTAAAAGCTTATAATTGATTCATTATAAGTTGACATATAATGCATCAAGTAGTGTTTATGGGACAGTTTTTGTTTGATTTGATTCTTCTCAAGATGACTTGAAGAAAGCCATTACAGAAAAACAATAATTAATAACATAAATTCTAATGACAGTTATAAACAGCATAACTCATAACAGAGAAAAACCCTGTCACAGGACTGAACAGACTCTCCTTTCTTTATTCATTCAGCAGTATTCAGTGATTGTTATAACCTTATAATCACATTAAAAGTTGCTAAACAACATTATTTTGTTTTGTTCTTGTAAAATAAGCGCCATTGTGCGTTGAATAACATTTTATCAACAACTTCACATTTGTCGCCTGTCGGTCGCCTGCAGTCAGATGCAGCCAAGTGCATTTTTAGATATCCTACAGTAATATCTGGATGTCTCCTTTCATCCCCTAGCTTCAAAGCCAACCAACGCACACTTCAAACAGACATCTCCAACTGCCAATCACGTTCCCAAAGACGACAAACACAACAGAAAATGCTAATCAACCCAGGGCTAAAGCTGCATCTACAAAGTAAATGAAGAAATTATAAACAGATGCCATAATTTAGAACATATGGATAAATAAAGCACTATGTCATCTTTTTTAAAACAGCGGTTCAAGAGAGGTCCAAAACCCTCCTCTCATGAGTCAATGACTTCACTGGAGACCCGATGCTGCCGCTTTTTCCATTCAGCGCTGAATGGAAGTCCGCTCCGCAACCCAGGCACTCTGGTTTCGGTCGCATAAATCATTTCCCTCATGTTCCTATTCATACAGACCCTCTCCAGAGAACTTTTACCTTCAGCTGTGGGCTTAGGCATTGAATATGGCTAACTGTATATAGGCTACTCTCAAAAGAAAAGGTGCTATCTAACAGAAAGGATTCTCCAGTTTGTCTCTGTAGCGTAGGAGAACCCTTTTTGGTGTCTTGTAGAACCATAGAAAATAGAATATAACTCATTGTAATGTGTAGAACTATCTGGCAGAGATGGTTCCATGGAACTTTGTCAGAGGGTTCTATAATATGGCACCAAAAAAGGGTACTCTTCAGGGAGGAGCGGAAGAGCCCTTTTGGCGGTAGCTGTAGAACCTTTTTTTCCTGGAGTGTAGGCGTTGAATATGGTAACAGAAGTTCTTGAAGATGTACTGTTTTTTGTACCATCTTTATATTATGTTGCGGGGTTAATGACACAGAGGAATACAAAAACAAGTTGCTTTGAGATTCAATCAATTATTTAGGTTATACATATCAAAAGGTATCAGAATGTGAACTGTATGTACATATTTAGCTCACAAGTGATGTATGAAAAGATCTGAGGCATGTAATCAACACAACAACTATTGTGTGAGTTACACTAAAGCAAAAAAAAAAAAAAATGAAATAAGTAAACCCTTTGAGATCCTCCATTGAACCTGGAATGAAGTCCCAGAGTGGGCTTAATCTTGGTCTGAGAAACCAGCCCTCAAAGTCTCCATCTTTGTGGAGACCAAAAGTCCTGGAAAAATGAAAAAAAAAAACGAGAAAAAAAAACGTTTTTATTCGAAACAATAAATCGCCATAGTCCACTGGCTGCCCTGCCACACAGGTAGTGAACAAATGAAAGGACATTTTCAAAGACTTTGTTTTGTTTTTTTCTCTCGGTTCATCTTGACTTCAGCATCACAGACGTTGTTGACATTATAGGAAAAAAAAAAAACCGAGATGCTTGTTTCCTGTCTGAACTCTGGCGAATACAGGAAGGTATGAGAAATGTCAAGGCTTGACTGTGGTCAGGGTGGCTCTGTGCTCTCTCATACACGGAGCTGCGTGAGTCACTCATGCTGCGCACTCACTGTGTCTGTTTGTTTTGTTTTGTAGTCACTGAGTGTGGGTGTCTGTGTGTGTCTGTGTGAGTGTGTGTGTGTGTGTGTGTGTGTGTGTGTGTGTGTGTGTGTGTGTGTGCGTGTGTGCGTGTGTGTGTGTGAGTGTGTGTGTGTGTGTGTGTGTGTATGTATGTGTGAGGCAGGTAGAGATCTTTATCTAGCCATACAATGTAGCCTAGTCCATGGAAATGTAGTAAACTGGGTATAACAGGCAGTTTGTTTCTCAGTAGTGGCTAGAGATAACAAGTAGCGATTCTAATCACCCAGGTTCATACCGACACCTGCAGTCACTACAGAACACGCCGCTCCCAGGCAGGGCTTCTGTAGTAGGCTATTGCTCAATACCGTGTGCTTCTCACGTGTCTACAAAGTCCTCCCTACAATGCATGAGAATGGTTATGATTTCAGGGATTATTTAGCAGCTGTTATTAGGCTATTGTGGTATAAAGATGCCCACTCACTTCTTGTTTGGAAACACAATTGCACTACTAGTTAGTTATAACAATAGTGAATTGTAGGTCTACTTTTGTGCCCGGTGTTACTGCTAAATACTTTAGCAAAGCTAAATGGAACTTGATCAGGAAAAGCATACAGTATATTCCTGTTGTGATGTTTTGCTATTGATAATCAGTGTTAGACTCTAGCCGCAGGTTTAGTTTAGAAAAGTGAGCAACACAACTAGCATAGAAGCCACTGAACCAACCACTCAACGCAGGGGAGGCTGGTGGAGGTGGAAATCGGAGGACGGGCTCATTCTAATGCATAGAACGGAATGAGGAATTTCCTCATTCTGTTCCGTGCCTTGCAATGAGCCCGTCCTCTGATTTCTACCTCCACCAGCCTCCCCTGGTCAGAGAAATGCACCTCTCTGTGGCTGACATCAACACGTACAGATTCTGAATATGGACTCATGTAATCAACACATTCTCCCTATTCTCCCCCCAGGTGTCGACACATCAAAGGGGTAAAGGATGGTTTGGTATCTCTGTGTGGCTGTGCTTCCTACTGTATAAAACCCCTGACTTTCACCCTCAAGACACCAACAAAGAGCAGCCAAGGAAATTAGATTTCATGACGGCCTCACAGCACTGAATGGCAAGTAGGGTAGCTCGGGGTAAGAAGGGTAGCTCGGGGTCGGGGTTGGCCACAAACTTGGTTCTTCATGTGAGTTTGGATCACGAAGAAACAAAGACACAGGGTCATAGTTTAGATTCATTGATTGATTTATTCATTCACTGCTTGTTCGTTGAAATTCATTCATTCATGGATGCATGCACTCACAAAAAAACACAAAATCGAATCAGTGAATACTGTTAACCAACATTTTTATAAGCATGTACGGTATTCCGTGGAGAACTCGGAGGACAGGCTCATTGTAATGCATGGAATGGAATGAGGAATGTTATCAAAGACGTGTGTTTGATACCATTCCTCATTCCATGCGCTACCATCGGAGCCGTCCTCCGATTTCCGCCTCCACCAGCCTCCCCGGATGGCATTGTATTTTGTAATGGCGGTAAACAGAAACCTGGAGCCAATAGCAACCTCACACGTCTTGATGTGGTGGAGATAACCGTTGTGCTGTCAGCTTATCAATATAAACTTGGTGGTGTTGTGTAACGTGGCATTGAGAAATATACAGCATCTTTAATCTGTGAATGCATAGCTCTCTCAGTGGAAAGTGTGAAGAAATCAGAGACAACAGAAGAAGATGTGGTGTGTAGTCCACAAAGCCTCGGCACCTGCAACAGCTTTGAGGAGGTAGTGACAGGAAGCCTTAAATGCCAGGCGTGCATCTTTGTGTAACGTACAAACTGGAATGTATGCCCTCAGATGCTCAGGTCACACCAGAGACCCCCTAAAACAAAGGGCAATAGGTTAAGTATTTGTCAGTTCATGAACTTTTGTATTAGAGATGATTTGTGAATTACAAAGTGTTATGAATTATACAATTACTGGTATTTATACTGTAGGCATAATGTAATTATGTGCAGTATGTTTGTACAATCGTTTGAAGCAGTTTTCAATGTGTAAATGTGTTTTTAACAAGATATGTTTTTGGAAAAATGTCTCCATTGACTGTAAAGTTGTACAGCGGTTGATCTTCATACATGCTTAGTGTGAGAATATAAGGTTTTCTAAACATATGTCTGCCCCCTAAACCATAAGTGCTCAGCCTGACAAAAATATCTTGTCAGTCACAAAGTAATCAAAGCAACCAAAACTGCAGTACAAAGCAGAAAAACGTGAAAACCAAGAGCCACACATCATCTTCCCATTCCAGTCATGGCTCTGTCAGCCACTCCACCAGGCACACCTGACCAGCAGAGCTCAATCTCGCCTCATTTGACGTGTCCAGTTGGGCTTTGTGTTTAGAAAACATAGAGAAACAAACTAAAGTTGCTGTGTATGTGGTCGTGTGCTGCCATTGTAAGGGCAGGCCTATAATCTAGCCCGTCAGGAAACCAAAACAAATTAGGTTGTGTAGCCCCTTCTACGGTGCCATCAGTGTAAATCATCTTCAGTCTACAGTATCACAGGCCCTGGGAGAATACGGCTTTCTTCCCAACATTGATCCACACATAACTAAATGATTTACTGTGAGAAGTAGTCCATTGAGATCTATTTCTCACACCCATAGGGACAAACTCTCACAAATACACATGTATGGTTAAGGCAGGGCTGTCCTTGTTATTACAGGGACGGGGTTGGTTCACTGTGAAATTACCCTCTTTAAGTGTGATTGTTTATTCGCTGGAAGGATGTTACTACGGAAACAAACAATGGAATCGTTCTACAGAGGAGCCCTCTGTGAGACACAGACTTAGATTGACCTCCAGTTGACTGTTGAATAAAATAATTGTTTAATGATTGCAGACAAGGCATTTATTTTCAGCAACTTCTCAATGAACTAAAAAAAGAGAAGCTCTTTTGTATTTTTCTAATTATTTTTTATTGGAAATTCGACACTTCCTGAATGGATGAATTGAAAATCGAGTTGACCCCCAATCCCAGTTACTACTGTATCTTCATGGAAAAAAGCATAATACCAGAGGACAACAATTATCTACTGTGTATGAGTTCCAGATGTCATGAAAGGGGAAACC
>NC_139656.1:33687845-33692845 GCF_951799395.1 Argentina silus | reverse complement strand
TGTGTAGTGTGTAAGGAGTGTGGAGTGAATGGCTTGGCTCCACATCAAAGGGCCCCTGCAAGTCTCTGCATTAACGAGCCCCTTTGTTTCCTGCCTCCCAGATTACAACAGGTTCCTCCCTCCACTGCTGCCACGGCCAGCCAGGACGCTCAGCCTCCCAGATTACAACAGGTTCCTCCCTCCACTGCTGCCACGGCCAGCCAGGACGCTCAGCCTCCCAGATTACAACAGGTTCCTCCCTCCAGGACGCTCAGCCTCCCAGATTACAACAGGTTCCTCCCTCCAGGACGCTCAGCCTCCCAGATTACAACAGGTTCCTCCCTCCAGGACGCTCAGCCTCCCAGATTACAACAGGTTCCTCCCTCCAGGACGCTCAGCCTCGCAGCCTCTGGGTTTAGGAGCTGCTAGGGCACAGTAACCTCAGGACCGCAGCCTTGTCCTCTTCACCACCCAGGCCAGGCCAGGCCAGGCCAGGCCAGAACAGCCCTGCACAGGGGAGCTAGGAACAGCTAGTATCACAAAGACCCATTTCCCTATAGTCTGGTACACACGGGTTAGTCCATGTCACTAGGATAGCCTGGGGACAAGGTTACCACTAACCCAACATCATTTACACCGTGATTATGATGTCATGATTTATGCAATTCCTTTCTTTCCTGTTTTTATAATTCTTCTCTACTTAATTTTTAACCTTTTTTTAAAGTGCATGTGTATGGAATGTATGGTATGATATTGTTCCGTACTGAAGCAGTTTCCTGACAACCTTCGACTGGTGTGGCAGTCAGCATCAACATCAATTATATTGACATCATGTCAACCTCTGAGATTTATTCAAAAACATTTGTTTAAACATCCTACGTGTGCGTCTAAGAGACAGCAGCAGACCTATCAGGTCACAGTTTTATTACCTTACATTACAAGTTTAGTTAACATCATCACAACAAGACCTATAACAAGACCTGTTATACTGTAACACCATTTCCAGCTTCAATAATCGTACAAATCTGCTCAATCACTTCCATTTACAGCCTTTCACGCTGAAGAGTAGTTTCATACTAGCATAAAATAATCCAACATTTCATGGGAGAGACCTTCATAAAATTAGACTTATTTAAAAGATTTGTTAAGATAGAGTATTGCTTGCTGGATGTTGCTTCGGAGAACATGTTTTTGGTTGGGGGGAAACTACCAATAAAACGCACACAAGTGGTTCTAGTTAGGAGCAGTGCCCTTCGATGTGGCTTAACCTCAATGAAAGGATATAATTTAATTAGTTTGCAGCTTTAATGTCGGTGAAGTTTATTTAGAAAGCAGAGTATATAATCTTTTTTGGAGGGTAGGAACTAGCAATTCATCCTTTGTGCCATAAAAAAGTCTGTGCAAAAGAAAATGGTTTCCCTTTGAGAATGATTAAGAAATGGAAAAGGAATTAGTTTAACCGACCAAGTTTCTCACTTCAAATGGTTCAATTGTTCTGCAACTGAGAGAGGAAGAAGGTTTAGTTTGTATTCTTTGTTTCTAATGGAACTTTTTATTTTCATTGTTTAATTATTTTCTATCTCATTTCTGTGGATTCTAAGTATTTCAGCAGACATTCAAAGCTATAAAGATTCTATTATCTCTGTGTAAGTGATGATTCTGTAACAGCAATGAAAACAGCAGCACAGCAAAACACTTATAACACCTTTATTACTGTTCTTGCTCAGTCCCTCTGTAAGAATATGAATCTCTATTAAATGACTAAATGGAAATGTAATATTATTTGATTTGTCAATATTGCTCAAAAATACCACTTCTCTCAGCAATAATACTAAACTTATCAGACTTATCAGACAGCCCTGAGTTTTACAAATGAACTTTGCACTGACTCTGTGACGATGCCCCCCTTTGTGTTAAACCGTGGCCTGCAGGTATGATAGAGAGGTATATATTTTTCTCTTGACATGAAGTCCTGCCGTTGACAGCTGTTGACCACGTTAGTCTATTTTCTTTCCTTATTTGGTGCTTCCTGCCCCTTAGGGGAAGCGGAGAGTATAATTTACTGAAACCTGACGTCATGTCTCCAGTTCTCATCGGAGATAACAGAAGAGGATACACTGAGTGAATGAGCCATGCAAACACGAGACAGATAACATAGACTCAGAGTCTGACATAGATCTAGCAAATTAATTACCAATCCACTACTTATACATACACTCTCTCTCTCTCTCTCTCTCTCACACACACACACATGCACACACGCACATGTACACACACACACACACACACACACACATGCACACACGCACATGCACACACACACACACATGCACACACGCACATGTACACACACACACACACACACACACACACACACACACACACACACACACACACATGCAGTCCAGTAAAGGAACATTCACAGCAACACCATCTCAAGGATAGATATGTGAGGAGCACAGAATGAAGCAAGAACCATGTTGGAAAAACTGGTTCTGAGAGAAGAAGAAAAAACAGCTGTCTATATTTAATCACTGCGAATAAACAAGGAGTTTAAACAACTCATTTATAATTTAGATTTGCATACATTAAACTGCTCATTTTAATCTTTTTATTAATATGCATGGACAATATTGTATAAATATGCAGCTTTATGCAAATACCAGGCACATTTTCTGTTTGTATTTAATTCTATTTCCCAGCTGTGGTTCGTCATTTTCATTCAAGGCAACAGATTAAGTCAAATATTAAGTCACAGCATGGGAGTGTATAAACATTTCTCAATTAAAAACTCTGAAGACCGATGCTACTGTATCAGCATTAAAAATGCATTGGCATAGGAGGGAAAGATAGGAGCGGCTGAGACTTGTTTGACAAGACACCAGACTCCTAGTCGACATCTTTGAACTACATTCTTTTTTTTTTTTTCAAAATGTTGTTTTTCCTTCAATCAAATAGTTTCAATCTGGCCTGCAATTTGCTGGTTTTCGGAGATTGCTACAAAATCTAAGTGCTGTAGAAACTAGCTAAAAACATATTATTCCTCTTTTATTGATGAGCTTGACTGGTTCTCTGGTGGTTTACAGAGCATGTCCTAGATGTGACAGTCTCAGCTGGTGTTACAATGTCAATCTTAAAATGTTCCATCAAACCCACAACTGTGTCACACCGCTTTGTGTCTATGTAGCTTTATGCAAAATAGATACACACAGAAGTTCTATACCTTTAACCGAATGTTGTCGAATACATCTAGTAGCAACTATTTTATCAAAGCACAAGAGTCAGAATCGCAGTAGAGCTGCCGCCTGCTCACGGGTTGGTATGCGGTGTCTTTTACCAGGACTTCGGTCTTTGTTAAAAACAAGTAACTCCATGCAATGATGAAGTGTTAGAAGTCATGAATAATGCCAAAAGGCTCTGTAGGTGATGTCTCTTTAAGAGCGGAACCCACTGCTGAAACAAATGTACAACCCCCAACAAGTCATTGAATCTGTCAATCACCGGTCGGCACCCTTTGATGTTTGGAGTCCTCGCCTTGTCTAGAGCTCAAATGCACTATTTGTTGCTGCCGGGCTGCATTACTTTCAACTTGCGGGGCCCCTACACAGCAGAGCAACTTTCGTTTTGTTTTAATACTTTGTCCGTTTATCTGAGAGCAAAACGACTAGAGAGGTTAATAGAAAGTTTCCTTCTTTGATCAAAGGAGCGCCGCAGATTTTTTACATTTGTTATTTTTAACAGGAACATGCCTCAGCTCAGTAGCGGCGGAGGGGATGATCTCGGAGCGAACGATGAGATGATATCCTTCAAGGATGAAGGCGAACAAGATGAGAAAATTCAAGAAAACGCTTTTACAGAAAGGGACCTAGCTGACCTCAAGTCGTCTCTGGTGAATGAATCGGAAATTAATCAAAGTCCGAACGCAGCGGTAGGTACCGAAGGAGGGAGAGAGAGAGCTCCTTCTGCGCTGTCGGTCGGGAAGGCAGGGGAGCGTTCTTGTGTATGAAACTTCTGTGGTGTGTTGTTATTCCTAGATAACTAACATGTTTTTACTGTCACCCCCTCGGTCACTTCCAGGCGGTCAGACGGGGACAGCAGAATGAACACAGAGGTTATCCAGAGAAACACCGGGAACATCTCGACGGCGGCGGTAAGAATCAGCTCCGCACATTCTCTCAGACGGTAGCCGGGGTAGTCGCCTTTGATCTCGTCGCTTTGACAACAACTGATGTTGCACTCCCAAAGTGTTCCGAAATTGTCAGTGTTGTATAAAACAACTGTACTGCTTTAGAAAAGAAAATAATCTCCGATATAACTTTATAACATATAAATTATTTGTCCGTTGTATGGGACCAGTTTCACTCCTAAATATAATTGGATGCGTGTCTTGTAAATAATCATCGCTGAAGCCATATCTGAGCAGTCAAAAGTTAACTTTGTGCCCCAACAACTTTTGGATGTAACTCCACAATGTAGCTGTAACAAAACCGTGTCAGGCAATTCATGCGTTCACCATGAAACACGGATTCTCATCCAGACCATGCATGTTCATGTGTCACTCACTGACCCTCTGTTTGTAAAGTCTGTAAGGATGTATCTCACATCTGTTGTTACCGTCAACACCCTAGAAAGATCAGTGGTAAAGCTCAGCGTGGTGACTGTTAAACAACAACAACAACAACAACAACAACAACAACAACAACAACAACAACAACAACACCCAGGCGGGCGGGTGTTTATTTTTGACGTCTTGTCATTTTGTCACTCAAAAGTGTGACCGTGGGGACAGTAACCTCGAGTCCATCTGTCGAAGATTTGTCTTTACTTGTTATGGAGAGTTCTGTTAACAGTAAGGTGTCCTTTCTAAGATTCAACCAATTATGTATGCTTTGTGTTACAGATGTTTTAACTATCTATGAATTGCTAATTAATTATAAACTGCTACAGACTACTTATAAACCCTTCACAAACATTTTAATATACTTTACCTTAGTACCTTACTGGAAAGTGTTCACTTTCTC
>NC_139656.1:33680345-33682845 GCF_951799395.1 Argentina silus | reverse complement strand
GGTCAACACCTGAGGGTATCAATTAATTTATTGGCTATGAAGAAGCCTTGAAAATGTAATAGTCCCCTTTAATGATCTATGGTGATCCTGTGATCTTATCTCTTATGATCTATGATGATCTTATCTCTTATGATCTATGATGATCTTATCTCTTATGATCTATGATGATCTTATCTGTTATGATATATGATATGATATGTTTTTTATCATACTGTGACATTCGTATTCTCCTAATATGTACAGAGTAAACTGGTGGAGGTAGAAATGGGAGAACACGTACACAAGTACAATACCACTCCTCATTCCGTTCCGTGCATTACAGTTGGCCCCGTCCTCCGATTTCTACCTCCACCAGCCTCCCCTTGCTCCAGGTATGTTTGAACTCGTGCACCTGACCCTGGTTTTCAGGTTTTCAGCTCAGCGCTGAGGTGAGAGTTTGTGAAACGTGTTCAAAAGGGACGGCAGGAAGTGACAGAGGGAGATGACCTCGAGAGAAAATGTGTAGGAGCCTATTTTTAAAGAATATAAAAAATTGGTTAAAATAAATAAATAAATAAACGTTGAATTCCCCCCCCCGAGGTGTTTATAACTGTAATTAGTCATGCCCTTCTTTCTTTTTCAAATAAGAAGAAGAAGAGGGGAAGAAAAAAGCAGAGAAGTAAAAGACAGGTGTTGGGGAGGAAGTGTGTGTGTGTGTGTGTGTGTGTTTTGATTGATATTTTGCCCGCCATCACACATACACACACACACCCCACTTATAAAACATGGTGTCTTGTTTTTCCCTGTCTTATTAAGCACCATTAAAGAGGCTCCGCTCCGGAGGTTGGTGTTTTATGGTCTCCTCAGGATCACAGGTTCACTGGTGAACATGTTTTACAGCGGGCCTGCTCATGGCTCTGAAAGAGAGAGAGAGACTCAACACGTGTGTGTGTGTGTGTGTGTGTGTGTGTGTGTGTGTGTGTGTGTGCGTGTGTCTCTAGTAAACTCTCCTTATCGTCACTTCAGCTTCTAGAAAGTTCCGCCAAGAGCAGTCGCTCACTGCTTTGGCCCTTAGTGTTTGTCAGCTGTGTGTGTGTGTGTGTGTGTGTGTGTGTGTGTGTGTGTGTGTGTGTGGAGTGTGTGTGTGTGTGTGTGTGTGTGTGTGTGTGTGTGTGTGTGTGTGTGTGTGTGTGTGGTGTGTGTGTGTGTGTGTGTGTGTGTGTGTGTGTAGTGTGTGTGTGTGTGTGTGTGTGTGTGTGTGGTGTGTGTGTGTGTGTGTGTGTGTGTGTGTGTGTGTGTGTGTGTGTGTGTGTGTGTGTGTGTGTGTGTGTGTGTGTGTGTTTGGGGAGGAGGAGGGGGGAGGGATATGGCACCCAGGTGACTCACAGGCAGAGTGGGGGCTAACCAAACGGAGGCTCCATTTCTTCTTTGTTGACAGAGTTAGTCCAGAGCACCGCCGTTTCCCAGACCAGATGCAGACTTTCTCAGACTGCAGTTAATAAACTACACACACACACACACACACACACACACACACACACACACACACACACACACACACACACACACACACACTCCACACACACACACACACACACACACACACACACACACACACACACACACACATACACTCCACACACACACACACACTCCACACACACACACACACACACACACACAGGAAGATGATCACACAGGGGGGTTTAAAGAGACAGCTTCCTTCCAGGTCTAGCTATGCAAATAGGGCTAAATATAGGCCTGTTAGCCCGGGGTTACCTAAGCATAACGAGGCACAAGAGCACGAGGGTAACCTTCCTTTCCTTCTACTTTGATGTGTAATTATCAGAATCAAGTTCACCGAATTCCAATCTGGGGCAGGTTGAAGTGGTTCATTCTGTCAAGAACACGGCAGTTGTGTTTGTGACGCTTCCTGTCGCTCCAGTTGAAAACGGATTGAATTTAAAGGGGTGTTGTTTTGTTGGGTATGGTGGCCCCGCGGGTTCATGTGACCTGTAGGAACCCAGTGTCATTTCTTGTTACTGTATGTTTTTCGTGTTGCCAGCTCATGGCACTTTCATACAGCATCATCGTCCCGCTGAGATGAATCATGTTTTTAAAGTATATACATACTGTAACTCAGCCCTGTACTTTTTCATAAAAACATAAAAGAAGAAAGGAAAAAAAATCCCCTAACTTCCATAACCGTGAGTTGTCTGGTTGTTGATGTGAGAGGGAGGTATTGCTTTGATGTGTTTATGAAAAAGAAAAGATTTGCTATTGAGGAAAGTCAATAGGAAATAGAGTGAAGTGATGGGGATCAAAACATGCAGGTTGGAGCAACCATACAGTACAACCTTCTTACAACCATTTACCAACCATACAGTACAACCTTCTTACAACCATTTACCAACCATACAGTACAACCTTCTTACAACCATTTACCAACCATACAACCTTCTTACAACCTTTATATAACAACCATACAACCTTCTCACAACCCTGTATAACAACCATACAA